>NC_045545.1:81734827-81882327 GCF_009769535.1 Thamnophis elegans
CTGAACACTTTCATAGTATGAAGGTGGAACTCAAGAGAAATGGAATTCAATAAAAAAAAAGCTCTTTACTCAGGAGCATATCTCTAGCTGCTGGAGAGTCATTAAAATTCTGCCCACCATCAAATGTTATAGATGAACTATACAGATATGTGAGGTAGACTTATGGGCAACTTTTAACATTCCTTTTATATTCCTTAGTAGACATGTTGTGGAATAGAGGCCCAAAGTTGGGTTCACTGTTGGTCTGTTAAAAATGTTCATCCATCCATCCAATCTGCTGGACCCAACCCAACATAGGGCTGTTAAGAAATTTTTTAAATTGGCTGTCCCATCATATTTACCATTAATTATACTTTAAGATGTCTGCCTGCGCAATGATTGTAATACAGCTGACATACAAATCCAGGGATATCAGTCTTACCAGTTTAAAGAATTTTCTGAAATTTGTTTTGGTAGATCTCTCCTCTGCTTTAGACTTGGTTTCTGCAACTTCCTGGCTCCTTCTTTCATCTTTCACTGGGATTTCCGGAGATGCTTCAATTCTCTCAGTGTTTATCACCTCTATGTCATCTGTGGGAGTCTGCAATGATTCAAAAGAAGTGTTATCAAGGATGGGGGAATTCATCCAAGACATTTAGATCAGTCAAGATGAGATTCAGAAGACCTTCTCTCAGTGAGGCTGAAGAAGCAAACTAGGTGTTCTGCTTCAAGAGGAACCAAATTAATTGATTCCAAGGCTTAAAAGGTAAAGGTTCCCCTCACACTCTAGGGGGCGGTGCTCATCTCCGTTTCAAATCCGAAGAACCAGCACTGTCTGAAGACATCTCTGTGGTCATGTGGCTGGCATGACTAGATGCCAAAGGTGCACAGAACACTGTTATCTTCTCACCAAAGGTGGTCCCTATTTTTCTACTTGCATATTTTATGTGTTTCGAACTGCTAGGTTAGCAGAAGCTGGGACAAGTAACGGGAGCTCACCCCATTATGTGGCGCTAGGGATTCAAACCGCCAAACTGCCAACTTTTCTGATCGACAAGCTCAGCGTCTTAGCCACTGAGCCACCGCAGTCCATATTGAGGATTAATTTAAGTACCTGTGAGATGGGGGTATGAGGTAATTGTGTTACCAATAAAGAAGAATATTTATAACTCAGGATTGAAATGAAGGTCTTTGATGCTTTCTGAGCTTGACTGTTTTTTTGCAGACATTTCATTACTCAAACTAAGTAACATCATCAGTGCTAGATTCTATGATGTTCTTCCACCTTTTAATTTAAGAGTTATCAACAGAAATTTAGCTGGTAATTTTGTTAATTAAAAAAATAGAAATAATCCTAATTAAACTGGTTGAGAAAAGTGGTAGTTAATAGAAGCATTTTAATTTAAATTATAATTTAACAAATTAGCGATTTTAAAGAAAACCGGAAGACTTATCACTCATTATAATTAACTCACGATAATTATCTCATTATGTTATCATTGTGTCTGTTGCTAAAGTCTGTTTTTATTCTTTTATACTCAGTGCACTGTAATAATCCTGTAATACCATCTGATGACAGAAGAAACCACAATGTCAAATATAATCCAAGATTATATCAAATGCTAATAATGAAAATATATTATCACATTAAAATATGATCCCACTGAAAGCAAACCTTTAATTTTTTTAAAAGAACCAGCTTCTTTCTCATACTATCACTTAAGCAGCTATATCTCTAATATTTCTCACAGTAACTCCATCCATATACCATTTAGAATTTTTTATTTTTTTCCCCAAAGCTGAACACATGCTCTGTTAAGCAGAAGGCTCCTGTCACGATTTAATTTTTTTTTTAAAAAAAAGAAAAATCATGTATGGGATTCTCTTGAGAATATTGCATTTATTTTTTCCTGTCTCGTAATGTTCACTCAGAGGTTTTAATGTCACTAGAGATACAGTTATATCCAGGGAGGGACCTTTGTGATCAAAGAAAAAGAGAGATATTCATTTGCTTTGAATTCATGCTTGACTTGAAATCCATTCATGGTGAGCTGTAGCACTGGCAGGATGGGGCATAGATGCTGGTGTTATGGTGCCCATGACTTAGATGTTGCTGTAGATACACTGTTCTCAAATATCTCTGTGTCTTCATCTCTGATAGGTTCTCCTGCTTGAGCAGTGGGCTGAACTAGAAGGTTCCACCACAAAACCGTGTTCGACTAAAGGGCACTCAACGAAATCGCGTAGCTGATCTCATCACAGCGCGACAACAACTAGAAGGCCACAAGGTCCCTTCCCACTCTATTCTGATTGATTGATTCCTCAAGAGAACAACAGCAATGGGGTATATTGCACTTGTGACACAGTTCCTCCAGGCTACACTGAATTTATGTCAAATCCAGCTTTTCCTCGTTATCCAATCTGCCATCACACTGAATCATAGTGGAAATAATACATGAGCAGCCTGCTTAGGTAACTCCTGGAAATGTGATGGCTTCCTGGCTGGAATTGCATAAAAAGCATCTATTATCTTTCTTAAAATGCACCTTTGTTTAAATAAAATGTAGTTGGAAAAAATATACCCAGCAACTCATGGAAAGTAACCAAACATCAATTGACAAATAAAATAGGAACACAACAACAACAAAACTACTAATCAAGTAATTGTTCTTATATCATCTTATTTACAAACTCTATCACAGAACTTTGTTTTCAGACAATACCAACAGCCTCTTTGGTTGAAATATTCTCTATAAGGGATTAACAATTGCACACAATTTATACATTTGTGATCATTTAGAGGTGGAAGATCTCTGATCCATTACTTATTACAGTGATGGCGAACCTGTGGCATGCGTGCCAGAGGTAGCAAACACAGCTCTCTCTCTCTCTCTGGACATGTGTGCCGTGGCCAGCTGCTCTTCTGGGTTCAAGCATGCACATGTGTGCCGGCCAGCTGCTCTTCACGTGTGTGGGAGTTCCGGAACCCAGAAGTGCATCTGGCCAGTCCACGCATGCGCATGGGGCAGCTGCTGTTCCAGTTTCCGGCACTCCTGCATGCATGAAGTCTAGTGGCCAGTGCACATGCATGTGCTAGAACACAGAAGAGCACCTGCTTTTCTGGTTTCTGGCATGTGCATATTTGTGCACACACGTGCACATTCTGGTTTCAGCACTTAGTGCCGAAAAGGTTCATCAACACGGACTTATTACATTGCAGATTATATCAGGAATCCAAAGCTAGATTTATTCTGCTTTTGTTAACGCAACTGAATCAGTTCAGCATAGAAGAGAAAATCTATTTCCTGCTGCCTGAGGCAGATGAACTTGTAACAAAATGAATTTGCAGTGGCTGCGAGGAAGATAGGGATGTAGCTGTTGACAGTACTGTTAATTTTGGGGGGTTTGAATTGAATGGATGTAGAACCAGCTTTGTATAAGTTGTGCCCAAAACCCTAGGGTTGCAAATAAATGCACTAACAAGAATAACTGCAACTTCCAAAGGAGTGACTCTAGAATCCAATCATACCTTTTTCCAAAAGAATTTACTTAGGGGTGTGGGTGTAGAAGAAGATCTTTCCTTGGTCATCTCCTTGGGAGCTTCATTGGTGACAACCACAACTGCTGGGGGTGGTGGTTGTACTGGAGCTTCTGGAGGTTTCACAATTGGCTTCACTGCTGGACTTTCCTGAGCTGGAGGCACATTTGTTTCCGGTTTTGTAACAGGGACAACGGGGACAGGCTGTTCGGTTGGCTAGAAACAAAATAAATAAATAAATAAATTGTTCCAGAGAAGATGAAGTTCAAAGACCATCAATGGAAAAAAGTAGAAGACAAAACAACCTCAGAAAAACATGGCATACTGGCATCTTTTATTCCAGCATCCTCACACATTCATCTTTATCCATTTGAGCAGGGGTCTCCAACCTTGAGAACTTTAAGACTTATAGAGTTCAATTATCAGTGTTCCTCAGCCAGTTTTTCTGGCTGAGGAACTCTGAGAGTTGAAGTCCACAAGTCTTAAAGTTGCCAAGGTTGGAAACCCCTGCATTAGAGGATTACATGAGAAGGGTACAAAAATAACAGACATCAATATGGGCAATCAAAAACTATAGTAATACTGTACGCAAATAGAAAACTCAGAGTTGTCTGTATTATTACTCACCTTGGTATTTGCTGTCTGTGGAACATCTTTTTTTGCCTAAAACAATGTGAAACACACAAACACAGAGAGAAATCATGTGGGCATTTTCATTCTCTAAGAATAGAAGTGGCTATAAGGATATTTAAGGATGGAGGGATCCAGGCACTGGACTGGGTTTGACATGGTGAAGCCATTATAAAGAAGAGTTTGCTGGGTATATTTTCAGCATTCCTCTGACATTCTGAAATGTTGAGCTGTGTCTCCTGAAATGCCCCAGGGGACGAACTGGTGTATAAAACTGAAAACATGATGTTGCTAAACTAAAATCATCTTGGAATGAGGAGTGGAGAAAGTTCCTAAAAAAGTTTTTTCTTCTGTAATCTTATGCAGCCAAAAGATTGGAAAGACAAGTCAGAAAAATGGGAGGACTTCATATAATGAATCCTTTCCCAGTGTAGATGATCTGCAGATAGGTATGTCCTTCCATCACCAGAACTGTCTATAGATCAGTGTTTCTCAACCTTGTCAACTTGAAGATGTCTGGACTTTAACTCCTAGAATTCCCCAGCCAGCAAATGCTGGCTGGGGAATTCTGGGAGTTGAAGTCCAGACATCTTCAAGTTGACACGGTTGAGAAACACTGCTATAGATGTTCTCAGTCATCCAAGTCATGGTTGTCCCAAAGGTGCTTTTTTTTCAAGGGGCAACTGGACTTTCTGGTTTTTCTTTGAAGACGTTTCGCTCCTTATCCAAGAAGCTTCTTCTGCTCTGACCGAATGCATCTCCAGAATTCCAGCTTAGCTAGGCTATTGCTGAGAATTTTGGTAGCTGATATCCAGACGGGTTTAATCGGGATAGGCTAACACAGTTAAGTTTTGCAATTTGGGATCACAAAGAGGAATGATAAATGCCAAAATGGGAAAGCTTCAAAAGGGAGGAATTCATGAACAATACAGCAATCAGTGTCCCGTCATCCTGATGGTTAAATATCTCTAATTGAAGAGACAGTATGGCTCTCCTTACCAGCAGGAGACTGGTAATGAATGGGACATTATGTTCGGCCAGTTGAGTCTTTGTTCTGATGTTCTTCTGAATCTGCGTGATCTGAACTTACAATGATTTCACCATATCAGCAATCAAAAGGAAACACTTATATCAATATTAGTGTTTGAGATTAGGCAATGTCACTGTTTTGGGGTTCAAATTAGTGTTATGATGTAATCCTGAAAAAAAGAAGGCTTAGGAGGAGGTGAGAGTATCTGAAGCAAATCTGTATGCATTATTTTCAGGTTATGCAGTATCTTTGATGAAGAGAATGCACCAATTCAGGTACTCTACACCATTGAGTAGAGATGGCCTCGTGGTAACTATATGGACACTGTCTTGTGAAACTAATAGGAGTTTGTTGGTTTTGCAACTCCTCTTGGCAACCATACAAAACCGGTGCCACCGTTCCCTCCCCAAGAGGGAACCCCAAGAATATGTTTTGATGTGTGCATTATAGCTTGTTGTCTTGGGTTTTGTAATGGTGTCCCATCCAAGGACCAAATAGCTCCAACTGTGCTTGCTTTTGAGTCCAGAGAAACTCAGCAGCGCTGAGCAAGGAAAACTCATTTCCCAGGAAATACCATAAGAATCTATGCCAAGGCAATCCTTCATGTTTTCATCTTACAAAGCAGCCTTCATGGTATTGGTGCCATGGTGATGCTAGAATTCAAGGACTTGTGCTTACAGCACATTAAATGTTGCCAGATTAGGGCAAGTTGCGTTAAGATTTCCTAAAATCAGCTCTTGTTCTATGATCAGTGTAGCTCCTTTTTATAGGGAGCTTGAATTAACTAACAAATTTTTCATATGGAAGGAATTTAGTTTCTTTTTCTTCAATCCAGGACTAACAAGATTGAAAAACAAAGGTACTTGAGCCTTCCTGCCTGCCTGCCTTCCTCTTCTGTGATGGGTCAAAAGGGGGGGGGGAGTTATTGGATGATTGACAGGTTGGGGGAGGGCACTGAATTTCATGCTTTGTTTTCAACATTTCAAAGAGAAGGAAAGACAGCCACACAGTTCAGCTTCAAATTGTTTCATGGAGTGAAAGTAATGGCAGCATGGAATTGCTCTCTGGTTAGGGTGACACAGGTTTTGTTAGTGGGAAAGTCTCAATAACAAGACACAGAAAATAGCAATGAATATGCAGTCAGTGGGTTTCAGTTCCTTCCACTGAACCCTGAATTCACAGATATTAATGGAGAGATAAATATTCAGAATTGTGATGATACTTCCCTGTTGCCCAATTATTTCTTTGCCAAAGCCAGCAACCATTCTAAACAATGTCCAACTCAAGCTTTGCTTTTCAGTAACTTTAGCTGCTGCGTGCTTGCATTCAGGATAAGAAGATTTAAAAGTTATCTGTGGTTATTCAGGGTTCTAGAGCTCTGTGTTACTCTCCCATACCAACCTTATGTCTAAACAGTTTGCTAAATGTACTATGTCCTAATCGGGGGCTGTCTGGCTTCTTTTTCTTGGTGCTTTTGACAAGGGAATCAGTCGCCGTCTTCTCAGCAAGCTGCCCACCATGGCCTGTTTGAGATCCCTTTGTGTGACATCAATCAAAGTTGAATTTTCATTGCATGCGCTATTTTCTTTTTGCCCATAACAGGCATCAGCAGTCATTAATGCACAACGTCTTTATAAAACTCAATACTCATATCCACAAATCTCACTTCACTGAAGAGAATTCTACATTTTGTTAGGTACTATGTAACATTGCATTTCCCCCCCCTTACAAGTAACCCTCGACTCACAACCCCAATTGAGCCCAATATTTCTATTGTTAAGAGAGAACTTTGTGCTGTGAATTTTGCCTCATTTTAGGACCTTTCTTGCCACAGTCGTTAAGTGAATTACCACAGTTGATAAGTAGTAACACAGCTGCTAAGTGAATCTGGCTTCCCCATTGATTTTGCTTGTCCAAAGGTTGCCAAACATGACTTTGGGACACAGCAATGGTCATAAGTATGAGTCAGTTGAGAAAATCTGAATTTTGATCACATGATCAATTATCATGGGGATACTACAAAGGTCGTGAGTGCAAAAAACAGTCACATTTTTCAGTGCCATTGTAAGGGCCACTAAATGAACTATTGTAAGTCGAGGTCTACCTGTATTTGCAACAATATATTATTTGAGCATACATTTATCTAGCAAGGAACCCACACATATCTACCACTGAACTCCAGGGCACACCTTGGATAATTTGTGGCTAGTTTCTGAGGATATATAATAAACTAATGGGGCACCATGCTTTCATTATAACCTTTTATGGATATCTGGAATTCTCTAATGATTCTATATTGGTGCGATGGCAAATCTATGGCACACATTCCCGAAGTGGCACATGGAGCCATGTCGCCTGGCATGCGTGGTTTTGCCAGTACCTCTTCCAGGTTTTTTTTTCTAGACAAAGTTTTTTTATTTTCCATTTTCATAACATATAATCACATGCATGCTATTACATAGCCAATATTGTATTGTATTAAGTAATAATTACATCAGTTCCTCTTGCCATCAACTCCCAGAAAGATAAAAACCAATTATTAGCTCTTCTGCTCTCTTCTTCCAGGTTTTTTGGCGCGCGTGCACGTGGGATGATCAGCTGGCCTTTGTGCATGCGGCAGTGCCAGAAACTGGAAGAGTGGACTTCTGTTTTCCAGTGTGAGCACACATGCCAGCCAGTCACCTGTGCATGCACACCAATAACCGGAAGACTAGCTGGCCAGTACACATGCGCACCGGAAATCAGAAGTTCATTTTCCGGCATGCACACGCCCCTTGGGCAGCTCCTTTTCCTGGTTGTGTCCCAGACGAGCAGGCGCACTCCCTTTTTGTCACTTGATGCCGAAAAGGTTTGCCATCACAGCTATATTGCAACAAAAATCAACAAAAACCCAGGGAAGGACAATTTCACTTAAGCATGGAGGTCTTATAAAGAATTCACAGTGTTGGTCCTAACAGTGAAATAGCAGGTTATTTGAAAAATTGCCTCAATGTATACAATCCTGCCTATAGAGCATAAGATCCCCTTTGAGAATTTCTTAATAAAAGAGACAGGGTATTTTTGATTATGGCTTCAAATATTTGACTTGAGCCTGGCCTATTGTAGACTTTATAGTAAGGTTTGAAGATTTCCTTCATTGGGGCTTTTCAATGAGGCTGCATTCATCCCAAAATTTATAACACTGCTGGATATAAGTTGCACAATTTTTGCCTTTACTTTTGTAAGTACATAGCTTTGGCAGAAGACAAAAATATTATGAAAAAGATCAGCTGTGAATTTCCAGCAAAATAGAAACCAAGAGTTGTTGAAATCTGGGTGGCGTATCAGATCAATAAATTGTTAAATGAAACCATATTTCCCCAGAAACTCACAACCTATACACTACCATGTTCTTCCATTTTATTTTTATTGCAACACTGAGATATTGGAAAGGGAGTGGTGCGGTGGCCTAGAGGTGGAGCGCTCACATCACAATCTGGAGGCTAGGTAGAGGCAGATATTTCTCTCTCTGGCTACAATGAGAATATATCTCCTGCGAATTCTGCATTGGTGACAGGAAGGGCATCTGGCCAGTAAATACTCAGCTCCATTCATTTGGCCATACTCCACCCAGATGCACGGGATTATGGGGTCATTAAAAATCAGAGAGAGTGAGAGAGAGAGGGAGGGAGGAAGAGAGAGAGAGTGCAAAGGCTGAGATAATGAATGGGGAAAGAGGCCTCCAATTGGGGGGCAGGTTTGACTTTCAAACTGATTGCTTCATCCTCTTGTACCCTTAATCTCAAAGTTTGATTGATTGATGCCAGATGTACCTGTAGAACCACCATCTTCATGCACAATCTGGTATTAAATTAGCAACTTGTGACCTGTTGGGTCATTGTTTCAGAGGTATTTCCTTATTTAAATAGAAAAACAGAATGACCATTGGCCAAAAAGAAGTGGGAGTGGTTCCTGCCATCTTCCCCATTGACTTTCCTTGTAGGAAGCTGGCAGGGAATGTTGGAAATGACAATCACATGACCATAGTGGACCACAGCAGTGTGGTGGTATGATAACACTGAAGTGGCCACAACTTTGCCAAGTTTCAGTCCCATAAGTCTCATGAGTTTTTGATTTTGGGCACATACTGTTAATTAGTCCCTTGGAGCTACACTGATTAAATGTAAATGTAAAATGACTTTTGTCAAATTGGAGGTTACAAACAATCAAAAAGACACAAGAGTTTTAGTAGATGAGGCCGCAGCCTTACCAAAAACCTCTCTGGGTATAGAAATAAACCACAAGAGACTCCATTCTTACAACAATAGAAACCAACATGAAAGAGATGAGTGAACCTAGCCATCATGAGCATCATGCTTAATGAGAATTGAACTCAGCTCCTTGTCTGATATAATTTAAAATAGCTTTCCTCAAATTAGCAGCCTCCCCTTGTCCAGTATGGCCTCCAAGAATAATAAGGCAATTCTGAAGGTAAAGTACATGAGGATCATAAATGCAGTTCTGAACATCATAAGAGTAGATTCAATAAGTGAAATGAAATAAGTAAAATAATGCAAATTAAATCACATATGGATTTTAAAATCATCCAACTTCATATCAGACACAGTGCTTTCCCATTTAGGATGAGATGTGTGTATGAATCAATCCTGAAATACCTAGGTAGGTAACCTCTCCCCTCCGCCCCCCCCTGAAAACCCACAAATGTTGAATTTGCAAGGAGAAAGACACTCACTTTATCCTCAGTATCACACTTGGAATCAGCTTTGCTTGGTGAAACCTTTCAAGAGAAAAAAAATCATTCTTGAAATATGCAGTTTTAAAAACCATTCCAAATTTTGTCGTGGTCTTTGGTTGAAAAGCAAAGGGAATTAGGAGGACATTGCTTTAAAATACAGAGATATAGAATAAAACAAAGACGTTTCCAACTTATATGCGAAACAAACATCACAATCTGGTAAAGTTATATTTCAGCCTCAAATAATCAAATTGGACAGACACTAAATCAGAAAAGAAATCAGAAAGGTGCTTTTTTCTTCCCCGCAAAAAAGTCATCAACACTAGATGGCAGAACAACTGCTGCTTGCAAGAAATAAATTCATTCATGTTTTTTGGTTTCACAAGTCATTCATAAGGCTCAAGAACCAAGAACGACATATAAAGCTACTTCTGAGTAGTTTTGTTTATTGTTATTCACCTTTACCGCCTAAAAGCAACTGTATGTACAAAATGGATATACTCTGTAAACTGCTAGGGAATGGCAGCCTTAACTCTCTTCCTGCCTACCAAATTCTTCAAGCTGTGCAGCCTCTTTGACCTCTTGGAAGCAGCCCCTCCCTCCTGGGATTCCAGACTACATTCCACCACATCAATGCAGTTATACACATTTTGTTAACTATTGTCCTACTTTCAGTGAAAGGGAGAGAAAACAAAGAACCCACATTAATAATTAGCAGCCATGCTTAGCAGGATATGTAATCCCAGCTATTATCTTCTGGCTAACCACTATTGGAAAAAAATATTACCAGTCTTGATTAAATTTTGATTCTTTCCAGCAGTTATTTTATTTTTTTATATTCTGTTCCCAAACTACTTAAGGCGTATGCAAAAGGGAACACCCCTCCCAAAAAGAAGCTTGTCTGAATTCATGTGATTTTTGAACGTTAAAAGTGTCTTTATGCTGTTTAGAATCTGTACAGATTGAACTTAAATCACATTATCTTTGAACAAAAGTCTTAGTGCAGATTTTCTTATTATTTCATAGATACTGCAATTTTTCATTGTGTCCAATTACAAATCCTGCTCTTGAGAAAGTAAATTTATTTATTTGTTTGTTTGTTTATCACATTTAAATGGCTACCCAACTTACACACTCTGGGTGGCTTACAATATAAACATTCCACAGTGTAAAAACCCTTAAACCTCCATCAGAATATATCTGATAATTTTGACTTGATCTTGCAAATTAATGAATAAAACCCACAATCTTTCAAACTCAGTTAACGTTGCGTTCTTCTATAATAGCCTTCCTCACACTGTAACATCAAAGATTTCTGGTGAAGATGACCTTTCCTGAAAGCTAGGGAATCCCAGTCCCATATAATTGTTGGGTGCCAGTCTGGGGAAAATCATTCTACAAGCTCATTACTTCTTCTGAAACAGAAGTCTTGCTTTTCACATTGTCTAGCAAGTACAGCCGCCCACTCTCTTTTCTCATCTTCCATACATGATTTCACATTCAAACTTCATGACAGTCACTTTTCTGCTGCTGCTATTGCCCCCTCTAAATTTTCAAGGAAGGAAGGAAGGAAGGAAGGAAGGAAGGAAGGAAGGAAGGAAGGAAGGAAGGAAGGAAACGATTGATAGCAAATTTGTGTAACAATTCATCTCAGTTAGATAGGGAAAATCAAAATGACAGCATCTTACCAGCGTTTTGAAGAAGCTCATGATGTTATTATCTGTCCTAGTTGCTGTGTTAGTGTTGTCTGTCTTCCTCTCTTCTTGGGCAAGATCCTCAGAGGCCAAGCAATTGGAAACTGCTATATCCTGTGGCAGAGTGGTTTGGTTGTGTTCATCTATTAAATCCTGCATCAAAAGAAAGCATGTTTCTTTCAGATCCCAACTTATTGAATGCCAAACAGATTTGTAAAAGTAATCTGTCTGCCACTCGTATCATGTTGCTCTACAAAAGAGAGTCATAATTCCATCCATATTTCTTCAGCCTACATATCCAGAACAATTGGTCGTTTATGTAGTCAGTGTCGAAAATATGCACGTTTGCCGCTGAAGTTGGAGGGACATTGTTCTGACTCACAGAGAACAACAAATGCAAGAAACAGGGTTGCATATGACCAAACACGGATCCTCATTCCAAGCAACTGAATATTAAATACTAAACTCCACAAGATTCTGAACTCTGAATTCTGAGGATTATATAGTACCACACTATAGGGTTTTTTTTTTTTGAAAGCTCAGTTTATAAAATTTGATTTGCTTAGCATTTGCTTAAACCTAGCTAGAACTTTAACACTGATGCAGCATGGAAATGTTCTCTTGGTAATCATTTACATCAGTGGTCCCCAACCCCCGGTCCGCGGACCGGTGCCGGGCCGTGGAGTACCTGGCACCGGGCCGCGCAGCGGCCGGGGGCCTAAGGGAAAGTCGCTAGGCCTACGGGACAACGTTGTCCAATCAGTATTCTGGCTGGTCGGCGAGGTAGGGGAGGTAAGCTAAAGGGGCGTGAATTAAGGCCGGGCATTCAGTTGCTGAGCAGCGCACGCAAATTGGTGGCTGGGGTGGCCGGGCGCGTGCCTGGGACGGTGTGCGGAGCGGGGCCACCGGACTGAGCCTCTCTCAGAGGCGGTTGGTGGGGGTGTGCCGTCGCGAGGTTTCGCTGCGAGGAATGTGAGAAGCCCAGGTGGTTGTTTCCTCCCCCCCTCTTCCCCGCGAGCTCTCGCCGGCGCCGGGCTTTCCCCTGGCTCGTCTGCGGCCGCCGTTTTTGTCTCCCGCAGAGGCTGTTCCCCGAACCACCACCACCACCACCACCAACCCGGCCTCCCCTGTCAGTGCCCCGCGTCATGTCGTGATCTCCGGGCGGACGTGTGGGACCAGGGAGGTGGCGGTGACGGCGGCTGCTGCTGCTGCTGCTGCAGCCGCCGATGGGGCTGCTCCGGATTATGTTGCCGCCTAAATTGCAGCTCTTGGCGGTGATGGCGTTCGGGGTGTCCGTCCTCTTCCTGGAGAACCAGAGCACTCGGGCCACAACACGAGTGATGTCAAATTGACCACGCCCAACCCAGCCCCACAGGGTCAAACACAATCCTGATATGGTCCTCAATGATATCGAGTTTGACACCCCTGCTTTAGATCCTGATAGTGTTTTAATTATTAAAATTTAATAGACATAAAAAAGATGAAGAAAGACTAACCTCTATGTTATTTTTATGGAAGGCCTGCCTGAAAGTTATAATGGTAGCTCCTGGGCCGTGCGCAAAGGCTCCAGGGAAGAGATGCCCCCTCACCCCTGCGCGCGCTCAGCGGGCCACGGTAAAATTATCAAAGGCTGACTGGTCCGCGGCGATAAAAAGGTTGGGGACCACTGATTTACATTACAAAAATAATAATTTCTACAACTGTAAGGATTTTTTGGAAAAAATATATTGTTCAAGCCGTTGAACTAAATAGTAAAAAAAACTGCACAAAAGTGCCTTAAGCAGTGAAGACCAATGATAGTCTCTGGGGTAATGAAGAGACTAAGGAGCAAAAATAAATTCAAAACAATCATGATAGGTCAAAAATGGTCTGAAATAATACCAGAATAGAGAAAATAAAATAAATAGAATATAGAAGAGAGGTTTTTCTTTGTCTTTTCATGCCTTCAAGTCAGTATTGACTTTTGGCAACTGGACTAATTATTGTAATTTTCTTGACAAGATTTCAGAATTGGTTTTCCCTTACCTCTTTCCTAGTTGCTGAGCGAGAGTGGCTGGTCCAGCTGGCCTTGTGTCTAATGTAGGAACAGAATTCATGGTCTCCTAATTTCTAGTCTGGGCTTTAACCATTACACCAAACTGGCTCAGCAGAGAGGATACCTGGCTTGAAATAGGACAGGTGAAAAGATCTTGGAACTGCAGCTTTACCCAAGCTGAATATGAGTCAGTTATATGACATGGCCAGAGGTGGTATTCAGCAGGTTCTGACCAGTTCTGGAGAAGCGGTAGCAGAAATTTTGAGTAGTTCGGAGAACCGGTAAATATCACCTCTGACTGATCCTGCCCCCATCCATTCTCTGCCTCCCAAGTCCCAGTTGATTGGGAGGAAATGGAGATTTTGTAGTAACCTTCCCCTGGAGAGGGGTGGGAATGGAGATTTTACAGTATCCTTCCCCTGCCATGCCCACCAAGCCACGGCCACAGAACCGGTAGTAAAATATTTTGAATCCCACCACTGGACATGGCAGAAAACAAGGTAAGTGTCAGGCCTGAAAGACGAGATCTACACATAAAGTGCAATTAAGCAGATTTCTTGCTACAAGCCAAATGCAAAGGAATCTTCTCAACACCTGGTTAGATAAGGGTCAGCAGCCCTCATTACCATTTGTGGCTATACAGGGATTCTAGCCCATTCCTTCTTTTAACTCTGCCCCACGTCCTGGTTCTTCTCCTACAGGCAAGTGCCCTTTCAGGCAAGATCAATGAAAGCATAACCTCATATAGCAAAATTGCTCAACTGTATTCTAACTCTATCAAGAATCCAAATTGAGTACAGGTTTACACAAACATAATTAGAGTATGAAGTTTTTAATTGGTCAGTGTATTTTTTGTATTGTATGGTAATCTTCCACTCTCGGGAAACTGAATGTAGCACAATAACTATTTGTTAACAAGTGTATGAATGGTCCTTGTATGCGCGTTTGAATATTTGTGTGTGTGTGTCTACCTCATTGTTCTCATTTATTCCACCTTGCTTTTCAACAATGCTAGATACTGATGTTTGAAGCAAATAAACATGTTTTCTTCTACTTTGTATAGATGAACAAAGTAAAATACACTCAGAAATGGACACTCACAAAAGTTCAGTTTTGACAGCTGCTCTCTGCCCACCTACTCTCTTCTCTTTTGTTGCATACGAGCTCAACAATTCCTAATTAATTTCATACTTGCCAACATTTTACAAATGATGAAAGCAGCATCATTGTCTAGTTATAACACTCTCTCATACACATGCATACACATAGACAGCGAAAGGAAGGGATTATAGAGATTGTTTTTCTGCTGTGCTAATTTACTGTAGCAAAGTTTCTAAAAGTTTAAAAAACTGGATAGATTTAGACCACATTCTTTAGATGGACAAGTCCTAGGCTGCTTAGATTTTAACAAATGCATATCCCACTTTCTTTGGTTAAAAATAATCAAGAAAACTAGTGGAGGAGAAGAATTACGATATGCAGAGGTAAAGTCTTAAAAATACAATGAAAGTATGTTTTGTCTCTTCCATTCAATCATGTCCAATTCTCAGAGATTACCTTGATGTATTCCTGCAGTACAAATGGTCTTAAACTTACAATGATTTGTTTAGTGACCATTCAAACTACAATGGCACTGAAAAAGGTGACTTATGACCATTTTTCATACTTAAGATGGCTGCAGTATCTCACAGTCACGGTATCAAAATTCAGATGCTTGGAATCTGGCATTATTTATGATGGTTGCAGTGTCACAGGGTCATGTGATGATCTTTTGTGACCTTCTGACAAGCAAAGTTCATGGGGAAGCCAAATGCACTGAACAACTGTGTTACTAACTTAACATCTGTGGTGATTCACTTAACAACTGTGGCGACAAATACCATAAAATGGGGCAAAATTCACTTAACAAAATTCTTCTTAGCAACAGAAATGTGGGACCCAGTTGTGGTCATAAATTGAGGATTACCTGTATTCTTGTCAGGTTTTTCAGAAATGGCTTGCCATTGCTCCTTCCTAGGACTGAGAATGAGTGACTGGCTCAATGTCACCCAGCTGTTTCTAGCCTAATGCCCAGGGGTGGGCTGCTGGAGGTTCGCAGGGGTTTGGGAGAACCTCTAGCTAAGATTCTGTGCAGTTCAGAGAACCCCCAAATCCCACTCCCGGCTGCCACAAAGAAGAGGGAGTCAAGCTATTCTCCAAAGCACCTGAGGGCAGGATAAGAAGCAACAGGTGGAAACTAATCAAGGAGAGAAGCAACCTAGAATTAAGGAGGAATTTCCTGACAGTTAGAACAATTAATCAGTGGAACAACTTGTCTCCAGAAGTTGTGAATGATCCAACACTGGACGTTTTTAAGAAGATATTGGATAACCATTTGTCTGAAGTAGTGTAGGGTTTCCTGCCTAAGCAAGGGGTTGGATTAGAAGACCTCCAAAGTCCCTTCCCAACTCTGTTATTCTATATGCTAATTCATGTTAGTGCTTGTTGGAGTATGCACAGGATAATATTGGAGTTTGGCTTTGTAAGTTTTTAGCAAGATTCTTTCTCATTTAGATCCCACTAGAAGTCACTTTGTAAATGCATTGTCATATGCGGTAGCTATTTTTTGGTAGTAGAGTGCACTTTGTGTCTTGCAACTTTCATTTTCAATAGCACTCGGGTTTTTTTTTTAATTAAATGGTACTTTTTAAAATCTTATTATCTATGGATTATTCAATGTTTGCATTTTTCACTCATACAATACAATTCTTTATGTAATACTTGGCTGGGTGGGAGAGACCTCATAAAACCAAAGCAATAGGAATTTATTTAGAAAGATATTCAGAACTACTTTGTGTAGCTTATTCTACTCCATGGAGATCTTTCCCTCCATGTCTTCCCTTTAACATAAAGAATGAGTCACATACCATTACAAAGGGAACATACAATTCAGTGGGATGGAAGTGGGCTGTGGACAGAGATTCTTCTTATATGTACAATGTTGCATGCATGGAATTATGGTGTAACAAAAGTCCTTTAATTTCATTAAAAAAAAAACAGGGGTGGGCAGCCGGGGGTTCGCAGGAATTCAGGAGAACCTCTAGCTAAGATTCTGTGCAGTTTGGGGAATCCCCATCTGGCTGGCCCCACCCACCCCATCCCTCCCACACGGCCCATTTTGGATGCAGGTAAGTGCAGGGCACGCACGGAGGCTTGAGGAGGGCCAAAAAATGGGCTTACAGGAAGTTCCGGGATCCTGGAAACGGCCCTGTTTCTGGCCTCCAGAGGGCCTCCGGAGCCTGGGGAGGCCATTTTTGCCCTCCTGGAGGCTCAAAGAAAGCCTACTGAGCCTGGGGAGGGCACAAATGCCCTTCTCCCCCACCATGGTGCAGGAGGCCAACTAGGCCATACCCACCATGGCCACACCCACCCAGCAACCGGGCAGAGCCCTTGCTAAAATTTTTGAAGCCCACCCCTGAAGATACAGGATTTCTTTTTAGATTAGTATGCAAGGAGTTAAATGCTTCTATAAGAGTTAGTTGCTCAGTGTTTCAGTCAGTCTATGTCTATCTCTCTCCCTCCCTCCTTCCCTCTCTCTCCCATATTTTACAATCATAAAGTTAGTATAAATGAAGGATACCCTCAAAAAAAAAAAGGCAAGTTGGTGGATACAACTTTGAAATTTAAACCCAGCCTTTTTTGGGGGGTGGGGCAGGGGTGGGTTTCTCGCCCCGTTCCAACCGGTTCGGTTGGAACGGGGCTGGTGGTGTCCTCGTGCACGTGTGCGGCGCATGCGTGCACGCGTGCGGCACACACATGCGTACTAGCGTCTGTGCGATGCTCCAGCTGCTCCTGGAGGATCGCGCAGGCGCTGTATGCATCCTGCGCATGCGTGGAAGTGCAGAACTCATCAAAACCGGGTAAGGAGCGCGGACGGGCAGGTGGGCCCTTCGCCGTTCCCGGAAGTTACTTACTTCCAGGTTCGCCGACCAACCAGTTCGCAGGGACTGCCGCGAACCGGTTGAAACCCACCCCTGGGGTGGGGGTAGAAGAACACATGCACGTAAAAATGGCAAGGTTTTGATCATGCACTCCCAGCTGCCATTCTGACTTTTTTATCCTCTCCTACCCTGGTACAAATCCTAGTCTCCTAAGATATAGACAAGGGGATTTATGAAAATGATCCTTTCTGCCAGGACCACATTCACATTCACAGGGCTGTAGCTAATGTGGCTAGTCCAAGCAATCCATTTACCTTGGCCTGAATAGTAACTGCTCTATCCAGGCTGTGAATCCTGCCCTTGTTTGAATTGTGCAGCTTCCTGAATGTAGTTTTGTGATGCTTGAAAAGAAAGCCGTGTTTCAACCAAACACAGAATGTCTGTCTATTTTCGGGACTCTGCCCTAAAATGGGAACGTCTCCCTCCTTTCCTCTTGCCAGTGGTGCTGCTTGTTTGTTGGCATGTGGGGAAAAAAAGCTTTGATGTGATTAATATAATAAATTTTCTCCTCACAGGCTATAAGCCTTGGCTTACTTAAACAGTGATCGGTGCCCAGAACAAAATCCAGGCAATTAGAATTCTATCTAATATTTTGATTTTCTGTACAAATATGCAGTCTATAAAATTAGGGCTTTGTGCCATTATTATGTGACGTGTGGCTTTTCCATCAGGCTTCTTCATCTAAATATAAAGCCTAACAAAACACAGATTTGAAGAATATCTCCTCCTCCTCCTCCTCCTCCTCCTCCTCATCATCATCATCAACATCATCATCATGGAAGATCAACTTCAGGCTATCTGAACATGTCTATGCTACAACCTGCTGCTTTGAAATAAGATCAGCACAGAAGCTTGAGATCCCATTCTTCTTATCGTGGCTTGTGCAGCAATCTTTCCAGGCACAAAAGTTTGCAATATCTTTCCAGGCACAAGCTTTGCACAAACAAGGATTCTCAGTGCTTCAGAATGTTTAGCATAGTGTTTCTCAACCTTGGCAGACTTGAAGATGGGTGGACTTCAACTCCCAGAATTCCCCAGCCAGCTCTGTTCTGGGAGTTGAAGTCCGCCATCTTCCAGTTGTCAAGGTTGAGAAACACTGCCTCTTAAGATGCCGTCCTCTCCTAATGAAAATTGAACTTCAAGGAAGGCTTATTTGTCCTCTGTGAGAATTCCTTAAGAATGCAAATGACATTTTTGTCACAGGTAATTTAGCCAGATGGAGAGAACGGAAAAGGATGAAGTTGCAAGAGTCAGAAGAACTGGTTATGAGAAAAGAAGAGGCAAGGAGCAGGAAGCTGATGACATTGCTAGAATTTTGCTAAGCTATTTTGGAAACAATTCAATGATGTAGAAACTACAATGGAGCATTATGAGAATAAGGTTTGGAGAGTTACAGTCTCAGTGATAAAGAACAGAAGACTGAATCTCCTGCAATGTCCAGGATCATCTTAGGATCTTCACCTCACCCTAGGAACCTACCATTGAAATCAACAAAATGAACTAAGATACATAAACTAGGCTCCTACTTTGTACCAAATCATGGTTAGCTGAACAAGCCACAATTAGCTGGGCTCACTTTTTTTGTCTAACTGATGATGTAAACTTTTTTTTCTTACTATGATGTACGAATGCAATCATGTAAGATGACAAATATTTAATTCACAGGATAATCATTTCTTCTACAACATTATTTATGCTCATTATTTATGCTTCATATATATAAAGTAGGGCATAATTAGAATATTTCTTTTAAAAAAACCTTTGTAACTCACTAAATCTTACTGAGGGGAACGCAATGGCTCAGTGGCTAAGACGCTGAGCTTGTCAATCAAAAGGTCAGCATTTCAGCGGTTTGAATCCCTAGTGCCATGAAACAGGGTGAGCTCCAATTACTTCTCCAGCTTTTGCCAACCTAGCAGTTCGAAAGCATGTAAAAATGCAAGTAGAAAAATTGGCGTTTAGTCATGCCAGCCACATGATCACGGAGACGTCTTCGGACAGCGCTGGCTCTTTGGCTTTGAAACGGAGATGAGCACTGCCCCCTAGAGTCAGGAATGACTAGCACATATGCGCGAGGGGAACCTTTACCTTAAATCTTACTGAAGCAGCTAGGATTCCATATTTTACTTTTTCTAGAAATGACTGAACTAATCACTGTGCCTAATGACAGGGCTGGTCTTATTTATTACTCTTCCTCAAGCATTGTTCCTCCTCACTACTCTTGAGTTCCCTCAGAACTCTTCACAAATGTAGTCAGAAACCAAACCTATACTCAGTGTGTGCTTCTAGGGAAGAAGGCCATATCTGTGAGTAACTGATTCCACTGTTGTATAACTGTCAGGGAAAAATTTAAAAAATATATAATTATAATTGAAAACCAATTTCCCCAAAACAGAAATCCATTATTTGACAATGCAGAATAGAAATTTTTACCTTCTGTAGGTAGATATCCTTTCGAGTATTTGAAAGATGCTATGGTGACTCCTATAACCTTCTTTTCTGAAGGCTGAATAATCCCAGTGCCTTCAATCTCTCCTCATAAGGCTTAATTGCTCATCTTCTGATCATTCTCACTGTTCTTCTTTAAACTTGATGGTCATATCTACCCAACCCATTAGAGCGGGGGATGTTGTGGGTACCATCCCTGAGGGAGATAGACCTGGTGGGACCCAGAAGAAGGGCCTTCTCCATGGTGGCTCCCTCTCTCTGGAACATCACTCCCCCAGAGATTAGAATGGCCCCTCACTCTAATACTCTTCCAGAAGGTGCTGAAGACCTGGTTCTGCCAGCGGGCCTGGGGAACCTAGAGAGGGATGGAGCCCATTAAATGGCTCATGTGATCAACTGTCGCTGGGGCAGGAGGTGGGGGATGATTTTATTACATTAATTTATTTGATTTTTTTTTAATCAGTTTTACTGTTTTTAGATGTGGTTTTTATATTCTGTAACCACCTTGAGTCACCATGGGCAAATAGGCAGCAATATAAATTTAATAATAATAATAACAATAATAATAACAACTATTATTATTAATAATAATAATAATAATAATAATAATAAAGATATCACACTGGTTGAGATAAACAAGGTTACAATCATACACATTGCAATACCAGGTGATAGTAGGGTCGATGAGAAGGAATATGAAAAAATCGCGAAATACCAGGACTTAAAAATCGAAATTCATCGATTATGGCACAAACCAGCAGTGGTAATTCCAGTGGTAATTGGCACACTGGGTGCTATTGCAAAAGCACTGGAATTACATTTAAAACAGTTAAAAATTGACAAAATCACCATCAGTGAAATGCAAAAAGCCGCACTGCTTGGATCTGCACGCATATTACAAAAATACGTTAGGACGTCCTAGGCCCCTGGGTGGGGCCCGACTAGTAATCAATGCCAAATCCGGTGAAACAACTGGCCGCTGTGATACAATTGTACAATAATAATAATAATAATAACTTTGTTTAAAAAAGTTTTTTTGAATTCCTAAACTGTAATGCGCATAACTAGGCTCAGTACACAAAAAAAAAAAAAAAAAAAAAAAAAAAGAACTTAGAAGTATTACTTTCTGGTATTTGCAAATTACCCTTCACTTGATGTAGTTTAAAACTGCCCTTGTTTTTACTGCCTCTATATTATACAAATGTTAGTATTCAGTTTGTAATCAAGTACAATCCCAAGATCTTGTTCACATTTTTAAAAAACCAAGCCAGGAACCCTTTTCCTCCCACATCCATCTTGGACTTGGGCAGGTATTTTTCTGTTACCTGAATAAAGAATTTTTGCATTGTTCTCTACTTTTTCTTTTCTTTTCTTTTTTGCTATTTTAAGATCAATTCTCTTAAACCGTTAGGATATTTTTGAATTCTATTTCTGATTTCTGCAGTATGAATTATCCCACCCAGTTCCAATTTCTATACTTGCCTTTCCCTGCGATTCATGATCAGGGGTGCTCTTTAATCCTGCAGGTTCTTCCAAGGAGATGCCTACACCTGGACAGCTGTCAGTCACCTCCTGTTGATTTTGCTCCTCTTGCCTGCTCTTAGGTCTTCCTTTTTCCAATTTGAAGAGCTTGTCCAAAAAGGTTAACTCTTTGGATTTCGGTAAAGGGACATCCTCCTCTTTAGCTGGTGCTGAGAGTTCAATTTCACTAGGAGATGCTTCACTTAGGTTTTTATCAGAAGCTTTCTCTGTGGCAGCTGCGACCGAAAGCTCCCCGTTTTCACTCAACGCTTTGTTTGCCTGAGCCGCCTCTGAGCTGACATCAAGTTGAGCTGATCCAAGGGATGAATTTGTCGCCTGCGCTTCAGTACGTCCTGGTACAGACCGTGAAAATGCAAAGGCAAAACGAGATTTGGCAGCTGGTGGAAGAGGTTTGGCTTCTTTCCCGAGATTATTTCCACTGGCCTCGGAGTTGGAGCTGATCTCCATTGTTTTCTGGGAAGAAACAGCTGCATTGTCCAGGCCAACACTCACTCTTGCATCCACTACAAGTGCAAACAAGAAAACAGCAATTCTCCATCACAACAGGAAAGATGCACTATTAATCATAGCTGCCTGCATCTTTAATGGACTGACTGTAAACTGAAAAGGTCTAAACGAACAGAGTGTCCATGTTTCATTCTCTTACCAAGTATGATGTTTGGCCTAAGCAAAGAATTTGAATTACCCAAATCTACCATATCGTCACTGGTCCATTAATAAAGCCTGCCCTTTTCAATGACATAGAGCCGTAGGGGAAAATGAACATTACATTACCAAATAATTGACAGCCTTTTCTATTTCAAAACTGTCTGCAAAAGTAAGGCTACTATTGCTATTATTTTTTTTTAGGATATATTTTTTTCCAAAATGGTAAATGTGTGATTATAGTCCTTTGTTTGATCTTTCGAAGTTGTCATTGTATGAGAAATATGAATCTGGAAAACTCAACAAAAGGGCAGAACTTGGTTTGAATGCCAGTTAATATTTGAGGATGCAGTCTGTTTGAGTACTGGCAGGGTTTCTTATATACAGAGTTCTCAACTCATGGACATTCATTTTATGACCATTCGAAGTTACGACAGTACAGAAAAAAGTGACTTATAACCGGTCCCCACATTTACAACTATTGTAGCATTTCTATAGTCACATGATCAAAGTTTGGGTGCTTGGCAACCAGCATGCATTTACGATAGTTGTCCTGAGGGCAGGACAAGGAGCAATGGAAGGAAACTAATCAAGGAGAGAAGCAACCTAGAAATAAGAAGACATTTCCTAACAATTAGCCAGTGGAACAACTTGTGAATGCTTCAACACTGGAAGTTTTTAAGAAGAGATTGGACAACCATTTGTCTGCAATGGTATAGGGTTCCCTGCCTTAGCAGGGGGTTGGACTAGAAGACCTCCAAGGTCCCTTCCAACTCTGTTATTCTATTCTACAACCCGTTAAGAAGCTCTACTGCATCAGTAAAATAAACAATAATTACCATATTTTTCAGAGTATAAGACACACATTTTTCTTCAAAAAAAGAGGCTGAAAATCTGGGTGTGTCTTATACACTGAATACAGCATTTTTTGCCTCCCGAAACCCCGCCCCTTTGCAAAAATGGCCATGCATAGCTTGTAGGAGCCTTTCAGAGAGCTCCTGGGGACTGGGGAAGGCAGAAATGAGCAAAAAATGAGCTGTTTTTTGCTCAATTTTGCCCCCTCCCCAGTCCCCAGGAGCACTCTATCAGCTTCCTAAAGGCTATCCATGCCCTTTTTTTTTCAAAAAACAAGCCGGTTTTTTGCTCATTTTGCGCCCCCCCCCCCAGCACTCTACAAGCCTTCTAAGGGCTATTCATGCCCTTTGGGGGGGGGGAACGGGCCCATTTTCACGAAAAACTGGCCGTTTTGAGAGGTTTGCAGAGTACAAAAACTATTTTTTTAAAAAAATTGCCTCTTCAAAACCTTGGTACATCTTATACACTGGTCCATCTTATACTGTGCCGAGGTGGCACGTGGTTAAAGTGCTGTACTGCAGCCACTCCAGCTGACTGTTATCTGCAGTTCGGCAGTTCAAATCTCACTGGCTCAGGGTTGACTCAGCCTTCCATCCTTCCGAGGTGGGTAAAATGAGGACCCGGATTGTTGGGGGCAATAAGCTGACTCTGTAAACCGCTTAGAGAGGGCTGAAAGCCCTATGAAGCGGTATATAAGTCTAACTGCTATTGCTATTGCTACTCTGAAAAATATGGTATTCCAGACAACTCTCAATCAACCCATCTGCTGCTGTTGCACATAATGGTCAGTTTGTTGGCCTTAATGACACCCAAAATCTTATCATTGCTTTGTAGAAAAATTACCTCATCCTAGGTCAATGCTTCAGAAGATTTTCCATGATAACTCATTAATCAGTACTCTATAGCGAAGCAGATTCTGCCTTGCAAGTGATATCTGTTCACTCAGTTAAGCGAAGCAAAAACAAAGATAAATGTGTGTGGTACCAGAAGCAAGAAACCTTTGATTTCAGAGCTCGCACAACTTGCAGGAAGAATTTAAAAAATGTTTTTAGCTGTGTTCCTCAACTACTGTACGGAAACATTAGCCAAACATGCATAATGAAATAAGGGAATGAAAAAAAAAATCAAAGTGTACTGAATGTACAGTAATAGGTGGAAATGAAGAATAAATGAATTATGTTTATCTGTGAGTATTCAAAACTTTCAGTGGATAAGAAAGGACAGGAAAAACAATGAGAGTCACAAACATATTTACTTCATAATGGACTCTGTTTCTATTTCTGGTTGTAGATCAAATCTACAAAACTGCCCTAATGCATTGATCTTGTCTACCCATTAGAACCGGTATTTCCAACAATCAGTTGTGACATACGATTTATATTAGCTAGAATCGGTGGATTTCCTGCCTTCTTGCTAATCTAAATTGTGAGTCACAGCTAATCATCAGAAATTGAAAATTCTGCTTTTATTGCCCAAAAACCTTAAGAAAGGTTTTTACCTATCTTCAATTGGGTTCACTGTTTACCATCCTTCAATGATGCTTTTCCCGAGTTCATCAGAAAACCACAAAATTATTTGAGATCTACAAACAGGGATAGGGATATACAGTTCCTTCTCAAACCAAACAGGTGTCTGAAAGGAAGACTAAATTCTTTACAAAGAAATAAGCTTTATAACAGGGTGGATACCTTAGATTAGATAAGCATATGATAAAAGAAATAAATTATTTTATTGTTCCATCTAGAATTTATGTTGGTAAATATGGTGGCAATCTCAGAAGGATGACAGATACTAACTATTCCTCTTACTAGAGGAATACCAGGAGAGCTAACCCACTGGGGTGATGCTCAAGAACTCCTGATCTTTCCTATAAGTAGCACCACCAATTGCTTCAAGAGCTCTTTAGGTATCTTCAACCCAAAGTCACATGTGCTATGAAAAAAAGTTATTCCTTCTTTGCAATTTCCTTCTGTACATTTCCACCTCGATATACATCCATTGTAAATGTACTTCTCCCTCCTTATTTCAGTTTCTCTTTGTCCATACATAAGATACTATTATATACAGTGCTTAATTTACAATCCTTCTTTCCATTTATACAAGTTTGTTCATCTCTATCTATTCATTGTTAATTTCTAACTCCTGTGTCTTCTTCATTTAGTCTTTCCTTAAGCTTTACACCTGTCCTCTAGCCATTTGTACCACTCGTTCTGTACCGTATATATAATATTCTGTTTCAGAGGTGGGTTCCTACCAGTTCGCACCTATTTGGTAGAACCGGTTCGTCAAATCTACCGAACCGGTTAGAAGAGGTTCCACCAGTGGACCCGGAAAGCAGGCCACACCTACAGAAGAGGTTCCAAAATTTTTTGAAACCCACCACTGGTCCTTGGATATGATTATTCTACACTATCATGCTCATATTTATAAAACTCAGTGCCTCTATGAAAGGTAAGGATGACTACTGCGTTTGTGGTGCAATCAGAACATTGCGTGTGTTGAAGTTGTTTTAACGCAAACCAAAGATGCCTTTTAAAAAACAAGTTTACATCCTATTCTTATGCATGCCAGTGCTGTGTGTGAGGTAATTTAAGGTGGTTCTGACAAGTGTCGTCGGCATCTTCATATCCGGTCACATGGGTGGCAAGCCACTCCCATCTGGTCACATGGGTGGCAAGCCACTCCCACAAAGGAGGCCACACCCACAGAGTAGGTTTGAACAATTTTTGAAACCCACCACTGTTCTATTTCCTCTTCTTTTATTTCTTTTGTAAATTTGTCCATCTCTGCACACTCTAACACTTTCATTATAACATTCCCCTCTGTTGGTATATTATTATTATTCCAATTTTGTGCACATGTTATTCTCGCTACCATTGTATATGTATAATTGTATATGTATAATTAAATATTGTGGTTTTTTTGTCATAATTCTTTGTAGGTATTCCCAATAAAAACAATTCCAGTTTCATATCAGAAGTTCTAATATTTGTGCCCGTTATATTCATTTCCCAGAAGCCTTTTGGATTCTTGTGATTCAAAGAGCCTACCAAAGATGATAAAAAGACCAAATGTACTTGACAGTTTCTGAAAGGTGTTTTTTTTTAATGAACTTCAATGGGAGGAAGAGTCATTTTGAACTACATCGGAAGTTGAAACTACAGTGGCAAGTGTTGCAAACTACACATACATGCCCCAAGGAAGATTTTAATGCTACATTGATTTGCAATTAACTGGTGGATCATTTAGCTACAAAATAGGACATTCAGTGGTGCAGATTGCCAAGGGCATTAGTGTAACTCCAGTAATAAAAAGCAAATGAAGATGGTAATTCTGCAGGTTGAAACTTTACTGGGTCACACCAATGGGTTTAACAAGTCTCATTTGGATTAGCCTCTGTTATTTTAAGCAGATTGTCAATTTTACCACACCCTTTGATTAAATATACTTCTGCTGAATACACAACATCAGCTAGGGTGCTGAAGCATATGTTTATTAAAGCTGGTCTCCCTCACATCCTTCATTGTGCTGCAGCTTCCCTGTCCCTCTTTCCAATGGAAAATCAGAGAGAAAAAATCTTCTTCTGACACTGAACTGAAACATAAAAAAGGCAACTTTTGGAGTTGAGAGACATGATTGGAAGGCTGACAGCACATTGTAGGTGCTGACACAAAATGGATGGGGATGAGGAACAACTTGGGTGGCCTGTTACAAAATACTCATTTATCAGAAGACAAAACTGCTCCTTCTAAAGGTCCCAGGCCAGCTCTCCTTTTTCCTGGATAACTGGTCATATTTCCAAATAAAGTTTTAGACTATAATAATAATCCACCTTATTGGTTTTCTTATCCTGGTAATATGGGGGAGGGTGCAATAACTGTCTGGAAAATAGGTGTGATTCTACAGAATGGTGCTTTGCAGTATTTCCATTTTTAAAAAAAATAATCTTTGAAATTTTAAGTTTTAGACAGGATGGGAAGCCTAGACTAGGCCAAAGTCAATGTCCACAGATTTAGTTATATAGGTAGCCCTCGATTTATGACCACAATGGAGCCCAACATTTCTGTTGCTAAGCGAGACAGTACTTAAGTGAGTTTTGCCCCCATTTTATGACCTTTTTTGCCACAGTTACTAAGTGAATCACTGCAGTTGTTGCATTAGTAACCCAGTCGTTAAGTGACTCTGGCTTCCCCCATTGATTTTGCTTGTCAGAAGCTTGCAAAAGGTGATCCCATGACGCCGGGACACTGCAGCCGTCATAAGTATGGGTCAGTTGCCAAACATCTGAATTCTGATCGTGTGACCCTGGGGAGGTTGCAATGATCATAAGCGTGAAAATCAGTCATAAGTCTCTTTATTCAGCATCGTAACTTTGAATAGGCACTAAATGAACCATTGTATGTCGAGGGCTACGTGTACCTTCACACACATAGACACTTTACTTTTCTCACCTGCATTCCCCAGCACAGATCTTCAAAGATTTCCCTTACAACTATGCAATTAACTTCATAGCATAATGTGGTATTTCCTGAAATTCAAGATGGACGGCATTTTAGACGAGCTTGCAATAATGTGATCTTTCCTACAATGTTATATGAATGCTAGTTTAGAACCTACCACTCAGGCTCTCAGTGGCAGAATGTTTGAAAGCGTCTGACAGTGTTGCTCACCTTGGCTTTTAGAGTCGTATCTCAAATTAGGCTTCAAACATACCTGTGCATTCGGCCATGACAGCATCTTAAGAAGCATCCAAAGAAAACATCCAGTTGGTTCATAATCTACTTGCATTCAGTTACAGTAGCAATGAATGCACAATCAGAAGAGCTGAAGGACCAGGTTAGGCATCAGTCATCAGGGAGAACATCTATTCCCTGTGAAATTGGCAGCCTGTAGACCAGATGTGTCATGATGCAGGCCATGGCCATCCCAGCTCCACAAAGGCAAAAAAGTCACGATACGTCACGTGACATGATCGCGTTTGACACCCGTGATTATGTGGCCACTAACAGCTGGTAACAACTTGTTGGCATGTCATCAATCAACTCCCCTTCCAAAAATATAGATACCCAAAGCAAAATCTATGCCACCTATGTTTCACAAAAATGAAAGGCAAGCTAAAATGTGATTCTCACCAACCTGAACATATGGGAAATCTGGATTTTATTCCTCCTATAAAAAAATAAGAAGGGGTGGGTGGGTAGAACGGTCAGTCTGATTTAAAGAACAAAAGGAGTTGTGAGTTATCAATTCCACAATTCCTTTTGTTTCCCCAATTGCTGCCTGATATTGGAACACAATGCCGGACAAAGGAAAAGACAGATAAAAGAAGTAATTATGGAGTGAAATGTACTCACACGTAAACACAACGCTTGTATGTTCCTTTCTCTAAAAACCTGCAGGATTGATATAAACCAGGACTAAGATATACACCCATCTGTTGCTATCACTTCTAATTTAACCTTTGCCTTGCAATCCATTTTTCACTTCAGGATTCAAACAGATGTTTCTGCAAACCTTTTCCACCACAGAAAAAAAAATATTTCGCAAAGTAACAAGACTGGGTCTCTTGATAATAACCAGCGCTATCTTCTTTGGCAGTTTTTGCAAACATGAAATTATATGAAGTGCCATGTTGCTGTAACTCTCTCCTCCTGAAAGTCATTAGTAGAAATGTTCAGGAGAAAGATCATGGACTATAATACAGTTGGGCGTGCCGGAGCAATGTGTTATGTTGTAGAACAAAGGCAAAAAATGATCAAAAGCAGCTTCTGATTTCACAGGTGAAATAAAATGTCTCCATTTTCTGAGCAAAGAGACAGGGGAGCAAAACTCCTTGTGGAGGAATTTGGCAGGGAGATTGTAACCGACGCCACATAGCACTTCCACAGTAAAGGAAGCTTCCTGGTAATCTGCAAATTATGCACAAGGCTTGTTCTGCTTGAAGAGATGCCAGGCTACAACTGTTGGAGGTTCAAACATATGTCTTTGTAACAGGAAAATGGCTTGAAGAGAAAGTGACTAACTTGAACACACCATAAAAAGGGAAACGTTCCTATCCAGGACTGGTGAAACTTTTGAAAAACCCATTAATAACCCTCCCTTTCTAATGATACGTGTGATTGAAGATGAGTTTGAACACTAATTCATATAGTTTGAACTTCTCACACTGCTATATTTTGGTCTGAAACTCATCGGATGGTTAACATGGCAGAATAACAGAATAATAAAATAACATAATAACAGAGTTGGAAGAGACCTTGGAGGTCTTCTAGTCCAACCCCCTGCACAAGCAGGAAATCCTATACTAATCCAGACAAATAGTTATCCAACCTTTTCTTAAAAACCTCCAGTGTTGGAGCACCCACCATCTCTGGAGGCAAGTTGTTCCAGTGATTAATTAGTCTAACTGTTAGGAAATTTCTCCTTAGTTCTAAGTTTCTTCTCTCCTTGATTAATTTCCACCCATTGCTTCTTGTTCTACCTCCGGGTGCCTTGGAGAATAGGTTGACCTTGACCCCCTCTTCTTTAGGGCAGCTTCTTAGATATTGGAATACTGCTATCATGTTGCCCCCAATCCTTCTTTTCATGACTTTGAACTATCTTCTTTCAAACACTTCTTTTCTGTGGCTGAAGGCCAATTTTAGCAATTTATGAACGCATCAAGAGCTATGGACACTTCATAAACTGAAGATAAACAAAGTAATTAATGATTGTTGCAGATTGTTTACATATTGCTCTTTGTCAACAAATTGATGCAACTTAGAGGAAAGGGCAAGAAAGAAAATGTTCAAACATTTTTGCTCCTAAATTTGAATTACTTTATCTATGATATAGAATAACAGAATAACAGAGTTGGAAGGGACCTTAGAGGTCTTCTAGTCCAACTCCCTGCTCAGACAGGAAACCCTATACCAATTCAGACAAATTGTTGTTTAATCTCTTCTTAAAAGCATCCAGTGTTGGAGCATTCACAACTTCTGGAGGCAAGTTTTTCCACTGATTAATTGTTCTAACTGTTGGAAAATTTCTTCTTAGTTCTAAGTTTCTAGACATCTATTTTCCCTTTTCTTAAAAAAAATGCTGTTTACTAAAACCTCTAGATAAAAAAAAAAGTGCTTGAGATTTAATATGCACTGGGCACCAAAAAAGAATTCCTGCTTATCTTTCTAATCAGGAGCCAGTTCAGTAAGCATGCTAACAGTTTTGGAGAAACTGTTTGCAAACTATTGGAAAAGTGATGGCCTCTTCAGTGGCATGCAGGTTAAGCAACTTCAGGTCATACCACCTGTCAAAGTCTGTCAATTACTTGACATGTTTTACCATTTTCTTGCAGCTCCAACAGATAAGAAAGAGCCAGCTAGTTATGGATCTCCTAGATCTCCTAGATATGATAGGGCTGGCTCAGCTTGATGTATTCAAAGTTGAACAGACCAGGATAAAGCTCATTATCTATCAAGATGGGATTCAACACTAAAGATTAGCAGGGCAGTTCAGTTTTCCCTCTTGATGTGTGGTAGCAACAAATGACACCTCAGTCAAGTGAAGGATCATCATTACCAAGGCAATCAACTTAGTTCTGGCACATAAGTTATCCCACAAGCCTTTCTTTTCATCTTCAGCAGTTAAAATACAATTTTATAAACTCTAAGATTTTTTTTAAAAAAACCATAGCGTAAAGTAGCTATGACTCTCTGTTTATAGGATTAACCTTGCCCTGGGGTGATGGGAATAGGAGTCTACTTTTGCACCAGCTTGTATCTTTTCTATTTCTTGAAATGTCACATGAAAAAGAAGTGAGCCAACTCCAAATGAGTCAAGCAAGTCAAACACTATTGATCAATTCAAGCTAACACCCACAATGTAAATTTGCTATTGACTGATCAGCCTTTTGTACTCAAAACTGCACCTTCATTGTACACAGAAAATAGACAAGTGATAATGCAGGACACACACACAAAATTGAGCAAGAATTTATAGGACCTACAGGGCACTTTCAGTATAATAGCGGTAGGCTTTGTAAATAAGGACGTGGTGGCTCAGTGGCTAAGACGCTGAGCTTGTTCATCAGAAAGGTCAGCAGTTCAGTGGTTCGAATCCCTAGCGCCACGTAACGGAGTGAGCTCCCATTACTTGTCCCAGCTTCTGCCAACCTAGCAGTTCAAAAGCATGTAAAAAATGCAAGTAGAAAAATAGGGACCACTTTGGTGGGAGGGTAACAGCGTTCTGTGCATCTTCAGTGTTTAGTCATGCCGGCCACATGACCATGAAGACATCTTCGGACAGCGCTAGCTCTTCAGCTTAGAAACGGAAATGAACACCGTTCCCTAGAGTCGGGAATGACTAGCAGGAATGTGCGAGGGGAACCTTTACCTTTACCTTAGCTTTGTAAAACAATTCCAAAAAGAGCTGTTTGTGACAATAATTTGTGTTGATGAGTGGAAACTTTTCCCCGAGTCTTCTAGTGAAGATGGCCATAACTACTTTACTTGCAACCTGTAAAAGATTTCCTGGCCTTCCGTTCTTCACAACATCAAAGGATGCCATCTGCTCTTTAAATAATTCACAATGCTTAGAGCAATATTAGATTGAGGACGTTCTGGGGAATTTCCCAAAAGATTCGTGTCATCCTGGAGATCACTGAACATATGCAACTTGGGAGCACAGATCAAAATACAGCTTGTTGAGAAACCAAAGATCTGGCAGCTGCCCAAGGTCATCGGCCCTTTGTTTTAGCCAGATGTGAAACATTGCTCAGAATTTACAGAGAAGAAACTCATTCGTGTGAAATGTACTCAGATCCCCTTAGAGCAGCCTATTGCTTTAAGGCATGGGTGTCAAACTCGCAATGACACGGTGTCATCACATGACGTGAGGCAATCCCCCCCCCCTTTGCTAAATCAGGAGGGAAGTGGCCAGTGTGCAATGCATCTGGTCCTCAGGCAGCACGTTTGACACCCCTGCTCAAAGGCAATCTCCCTCAATATGGAACTAGCCAGATGCTAAAGATGAAAGTTTCCTCTATCCTAGGGCTGTCAAACTTGTGGCCTGTGGTTCGTGCATCATGTGCTGGCCACACCTACACCCAGTTTAGCAAAAGGGGGAAAAGTGATGATATGTCACATGACGATGCCCTGACGACATGAGTTTGACACCCCTGCTCTATCTTTCTGACTCGCATGCACGTACGACCATCAGCTGTCCTTCGCACAAGTGGCAATGCCGAAAACTGGTGTGAACTTGCTCACCGGCCAGCTGATTGTCAGGTGCACATCCGCACAAGAACCCGGAGTTTGGAGCTTGACATCCCTGCTCTATCCATTTGATTCTGACTCTAGGGGGCAGTGTACATCTCTGTTTTTTAGCCAAGGGAGTCACCATTGCCTGAAGACATTTCCATGGTCATGTGACCAGCATGACTATACACTGAGGCACAAGGAGCATTGTTACCTTTCCACCAAAGTATTTATCTGCTTGCATTTGCATGCTTTCGAACTGCTAGGAGGACAAGAGCTGGGGTAAATAACAGGAGCTCATCCCATTATGTGGCCCTTGGGTCTCGAACCCAGACTGTCAGTTTTCCAGCTGACAAGCTCAGCATCTTCCATGAATTCCCCTAAACTTTCCATTCTGTAAAACACCACACCTGCTTTAACAGGAGTCAGATAGAAATATATATTATTTATCATGCAGATGGATTTTTACAACCTGCCCAAACAATCATCACCTATAATATTGTAGGGAATCAAACCTGCAAGCTTTCTATACTTCAGAAACAAACACTGACCCAGATTTCTAAGTCTGCATAAGTAGCTCTCTGGTGCTTTCCAGATCTATTGGCAATATTGTTAGGGAAGATTGGAGCTGGAGTACCATCTCGGCAGGGACGTGCAGGCAGGGGAGGCGGGGCCTCATCAGTGTCATGATGAAAAGAAAAGAAAAATTAAAAGGAAAAAGGCTAAGGTAGTTGCTGCCAGAGTCACAGTGGATGACTCTGCTTAGTGCTAACTGTAGGGGGAGGCGAGAGAACCACGTGCCTCCTTTGCATAAGGAATTTTTCACCTTTTAACCCCTGCTTAACTCTGAGCAAGAGTTAAAAGGCGAAAAATTCCTTATGCAAAGGAGGCACGTGGTTCTCTCGCCTCCTTCTCTGGCAGCAGCAGGTCTTGCCTTTTTATTTTTACATTTTTTACACTTTCATCATGGCGGGCGGACAAGAGGAGAGGTGAAATCCTCTGTGACACAGCTGGAAAAGGTATATGGGTCAGACGGAGGGAGGGAGGAATTCAAAATTATTGTAATTTAATTTGTAAGTAATTTTTTTATTGTGAGTAATTTGTGTGTGTGTGTGCGTGTATTTCTTCACTTCACTCAAACAAGCTCTCAATTTGAGAGAGAGTTTGTTTGAGAAGTGAGGGGCAGCTCTCTCCCCCACCCACCGGGAGCCCCGTCCTGTCCCTCTCCCTTTCCTCCTCCTCCTTTCCTCTATTTTTGCTGGCTGCTGCCTCGCCCCCACGCCTTCTCCATCCCCACCGCTGTGTCCGACAGGCATCTCGCATTTATGGTGGACATAAACACGAGATGTCTCTCGGACATAGCAGAGGGGACGTTGCTTCTCGCCGCTGCCGCACTCTTGCCTCACCAACCGTAATCCTCACTGCACGTCACTGCACCTCGGTGGTACGAAAGTGATGGATCTATTTTCTTGAAATAGGGAACTAGATCTTTTTTTGGCCCATAGATTTGAATTTGGAATACAAATAGTTCTCAACCCACAACCACATTTGAGCTCAAAATTTCTGTTGCTAAACAAGACAGTTGTTAAGTGAATTTTGCCCCATTTTACAACCTTTCTTGCCACAGTTAAGTGAATCACTGCAGTTGTTACTAACATAGTTGTTAAGTGACTCTCGCTTCCCCATTGACTTTGCTTGTCAGAAGGTCACCAAACGGGATTACATGAGCCCAAGATACTGTAAATATCATAAATACACGCCAGTTGCCAAGCAGCTGAATTTTTGATCATGCGATCATGGGGATGTTGCAACAGTCATAAGTGTGAAAAATAGTCATGTCACTTTTTCAGTGCTGTTGTAACTTTGAACGATCAATAAATGAATGGTCGTAAGACAAGAACTACTTATCCTGTCCTGGAGATTGCATAAGTTATGGTTTATAACATCAGGGTACCACAAGGAAGAGAAGGGTAAATAATTCCACCCTAGAATATTTCTGTGTTTTGAGATCCTTGGAAGTTCTCAGGGCATACGGGATACCTTAAACATGGCCAAGAGCTATATTACCTGTTTTATTTCTGCACAACTCTACTCAAAGGGGATAAAAGAATTGCAATTGGAGGACAACTGGTAGTTTTTAAGGGGCACAGTCACTTCAAGACTAAGGCATCCATTTTTCTGCTTAGAATACCCCAACTGATAAAAGAAAGGTCTGAGAATTAATCCCTGCCTATTCTGAGAAACTCTGTTATCATTTCATGGGTGCTGGGGGTTATGTGGTTTATTGGATCATGGAAAGCTTATCCTTGATTATATGATGCACTTTTCCTTTCTCTATCTTCTACTCACCCAATGAAGTAATGCCATTTGACTGTTTGTATTTTCAGTTCCCACAGAATCTGGTGCCAATTATATAAGATATGGATATGCTAAGCTTCCTTCCCAGAACATACCTGTGTCACTGTTTGCAGAAAGCTCCGTCTGTACCGGTTGGATGCTAACAGGTCCATTCTTAAGGCTTTCAGGAGGTTCAGAGGAAATCTGCAGCAAAAGACGAATGTTTGGTCACCAGAACCACTAATTTCTCCTGAATGTTTGTAGTGGTTTGTGCACCATAGCAATCAACAGAGGTTTAGTTTGAACTAGGTCTGGGGGTGGGTGGGAGGGGGATTGTGACCTGATAAAAAATGAGTAAAGTGGATTCAGTTGATTGGAGGCAAAATACTGTAGATTTCTGAAATGATTGCTTCTCTAGATCCATTTCTCCAAGACAATGTGTTTTTAGCATACTTGCTTGGGAGTAAATCCAGGCAATTCAGCTTGATTGACTTTTGTTTGTTTTGTTTGTTTTTTGTTTATTTGATTTGTCAATCATTTACAAGATAATAGGTATAAGAATAAACATGAGTATGAATGAAATGGGTACGAATAAATGAGGACAGTAGGACAGGGATTACAGACCTCTTAGGAATGGGGTGAGGTCAATAGTAGACAGTTTAAGGTTAAAGTTATGGGGATTTGAAGGTGTAACAACAGAGTCAGGTAGAGCATTCCAGGCATCGACCACTCTGTTGCTGAAGTCGTATTTTCTGCAATCGAGTTTGGAATAATTTACATTGAGTTTGTATCTGTTGCATGCGCTTGTATTATTGCAGTTGAAGCTGAAGAAGTCATTGACCGGTAGGATGTTGTAACGAATAATTTTGTGTACTATGCTTAAGTCTGATTGTAGGTGGCATAGTTCTAGGTTGTCCAAGCCCAAAATTTCAAGCTTGGTGGTGTAAGGGTATTCTGTTGCGAGCAAAGGAGTGTACTACTCTTCTCGTGAAATACCTCTGGACTCGCTCAATTGAACTAATGTCCGATAAACAGTGCAGATTCCAGACAGATGAGCTGTATACAAGAATTGGTCTAGCAAAGGTTTTGCATGCCCTAGTTAGCAATACAACATTACAATACCTGTACACAATATTACAGTATTTGTATAGGAATGCATTGTTAATCTCTCATTCTTTTATTCATTTTTTGGAAGGGCTTTTGCAAAATATCCCCCTTCTCAAGGTGGGTTCCAGTTTATTTTACTGCTGGTTCGCTCAGGGACGCGCTTCGGATGCGTGTGTGCTTCGCGTGCTTGCGCGCTTGATGCGCACTACCCGTGCATGTGTAGTAGTCAAAAAATTACTGCTGCACATGCGTAGAAGCAAAAAAACAAGATGGTGGCACCGTAGAACCGGTTCGGGTGTGTGGGTGGCTGAGTTACTACTATTTGGCCGAACCAGTCTGAACTGGTAGGAACCCACTTCTGCCCCTTGTAAATCAGAAATATCAAAATGATTTTGTATTAAAATAGGACTGCATGGAATGATAGACAGACAGACAACAGACAGGCAATAGGTAGATGATGGATGATTGATCGATTCTATTTCTATCTGATGATCGATTATCGATTGATGATAGATAGATAGATAGATAGATAGATAGATAGATAGATAGATAGATAGATAGATAGATAGATAGATAGATAGATACTCTTCAGGAGCATTGAAACTTTGAAGCAAACCTTCGAAATGTTTTGAGGAAGCAACATTGGTTCCTGTTTACATATAATGGAGTCTCTGTGGGACTACATGTTCCACCCTTTACTCTCCTTTTTTGTAATACTGTCTATCTCACAAATAGTCGAGTGAACTCTAGAAAAGCAGTCCATTTATCAGTCTGGAACTTTTCCCCCCAGGATTAATACACTACAATCTGCTATGATAGCTTGAAAAGAAAGGTAGTGAAGGTCACCATTTTGAATTTTCAACTAAAAAAAAAAGAATTTGGTCAAAACTGTAGTTTTATAATATACTAGCCGATAACCTGGCATTGCCTGGGTATTTGTTTATAGGAGGAAAATGTCAGGACCAAACATAATTTCTAATGCTGGATTTTCCGTCTTAAGGGGAGCCCCCTTATGGAGTACCGTGAAGCCATTACCACTACAACTCCACTGCACTGCACAGTAGAAGCCATTTTATGGCAGTACAGAAGAAGCCATTTAAAGGCACAACAGGCTGTATCTTAACAGAACACATAGCCCAGGGGTTTTTAGGGGTGTTTTACCCCCCACAATATTTTTTTTCCAGAGAGTAAGTCATCTGTGTACCAAGTTTGGTTGAAATTGCTTGAGGTGTTCCACAGTTATGCTGGAACATACACACGCACACACACACAAACAGAGCTAAGTCTGCTGGGAATTCTGAGGGCTGAGAAAAACAATCTAGAGAACAACAGCAAATTGGGTTAGGCTAACATATACAAATGTTTACTCTAAAATTTACCTGTGAATATACTGCTTTAGTAGCAGGATCTTGGTCTTCGGGGTCTTTTGGAATGGACTGTGCATTTCCCATCACAGTGGCTGTACTGGGAGACAAATGAAACAATTAAGTACAGATGGATGAATATATTTCAGCCAAAATCAGAGATAGGCAATAAGGTTGCTAAACCTCGGCTTGTAGGAGCACCAATCAGCATAGCCAGTAGCAAAGGATGCTGCCAGGTGCAATAGCAATAGCCCTTAGACTTATATACCACTTCACCGTGCTTTTACAGCCTTCTCTAAGCCGTTTACAGAGTCAGCATATGTTGCCCCCAACAATCTGGGTCCTCATTTTACCCACCTCAGAAGGATGGAAGGCTGAGTCAACGTTGAATCTGGTGAGATTTGAACTGCCAAATTGCAGGCAGCTAGCAGTCAGCAGACGTACCCTGCAGTACTGAAATCTAACTACTGTGCCACCATGGCTCATAATGTCGGTGACATCTGGAAAGCAATAAATTTCCCATTCTAGGCCTCCTTTTGTCAAGGACTGCATGTAAGTCAGTCCTTAACTTACAACCCTTTGTTTAGTGATTATTCAACCGCACTGAGACTTACAACTGGTCCTCAGCGCTAAGACTATCACAGCATCTTTATCAATACACATAATCAAAATTTGGGCAATCAGAATTAACATCTATTAATGATGGTTGCAGGGATCACCATTTGCAACTTTCCTAGCTGGCTTCTGATAAGCAAAATGACAAATGGGGAAACCCAGTGGTGGGTTCCTACTAGTTCGGACCGGTTCGGCCGAACCGGTAGTGGTTTAGCAGCCTGAGTCGCAAGGACTGGCAGTGACCTAGGCCTGCCATGCCCCTGAACCGGTTCTCTGGGTGGCGCCATAGGCACCACCATCTTGTTTTTCGGTTCTGCGCATGCGCAGAACAATTTAAATTGTATTGCGCATGCGTGCATAGCGGGCACACGAGCGAACCGGTCATAGTGCCTGCCTGAACCCAGCCCTGGGGAAGTTCACTTGGCAACCATGTGATTATTTAACAATTGCAGTAATGAAGGTGGTAATATTGGAACATTACCCTAATTTCCTGCTGTTTTAGGAAAAGGATTCCTTTCTGAATCTCAAACAGAAATAGAAAGTTCTCAACATTTTTCTTTCCTTTTTCCTCTAGGTGACCGAAGTGCCAATTGGGAGGCAAGCAGAAAGAAAGATGTGATTACTTTTTCTGTAATTACCTTTCTGGGTTTTTTTTTGGGGGGGGGATTGCTGAAAAAAAGAATAAGTACATATAGCAAGATTTACCATGATAAATCAGAAAAACAGGGATGGAGAGAAGTCCCATAGATGGGAGATTAGCAGAGTTGGAAGGGACCTTGTAGGTCATCTTGTCTAACCCCCCTGCCCAAGCAGGAGACCCTACATCATTTCTGACAAATGACAGTCCAATCTCTTCAATTGTAAAACTGTTTTCCCAGATAACAGAACAAATGTTCTTCACTACGATAAATATCAAAGTTCTAAATGTGCAATGCTAAGCACAATACAATACAATACAATAGCTGAGTTGGAAGGGACCTTGGAGGTCTTCTAGTCCAACCCCCTGCCTAGACAGGAAACCCTACACCATTTCAGACAAATGCCTATCCAACATCTTCTTAAAGATTTCCAGTGTTGGGTAGTAGTCTTAGTTTTGAAAAACCCAATATAAAGTACTCAATTATCTTATCAAAAAGTTGAAGGGATGTTTTCAAGTTTATTGCACCAAGTTTTTCTTTTTTGCAGAAATTCAGAAACAACCCCAGACCCTCCTATGATGTTAGCTTTGTTCAAATGCTGAATTGAAAGATCCACAGGAAAATTAGCATTTCCAATATTTTACTTCTGCAGGACCTGGGAGTGGTTTAGTCTTTTACTTCCTTGCTCCTGATGTATCATTCCTTTAGAATACTTTGGAGTATTCATGGATTTTTAAAGGGAAAAAAATGGGTTAACATCTAAGCAGCTGTCCTTCAAAATAATCATTTATGTTTTTCTATGAGATTTTTTTAAGGGTACATTGACCCAACTCTTTAATTTCAGCTTGAAGATGCTTGTCCTAAATTGTTGTTTGATCACACAGCACCATTTTCCCCTCACCTCTCAGCTCCTAGTTGAGGCTGCTTGGCTTTGATATTTTCTGACCTAGTGTGAAAGTGGTGTTTTCCATCTATACCCAACAAAACCTTCCATACAGATAGTCCTCCACTTAGAATGATTTATTTAGTAATTGGTTGAAGTTACAATGATACTAAAAATGACTTATGAATGGTCCTTGCACTGAAGACCATGTCAGCAGCTCGACAGCCACAGGATCACAATCCAGGTGCTTGGCAACTGGCATGTATTTGTGATGGTTGAAGCATTCTGGGGTCATGTGCTCACCATTTGTCCTGCTGGTGTAGTGGTTAGAATGTAGTACTGCAAGCTACTTCTGCTGAGTGCCGGCTGCCAGCAGTTTGGCCCTTCAAATCTCACCAGCTCAAGGTTGACTCATCCTTCCATCCTTCCAAGGTCGCTAAAATGGGGAGCCAAATTGCTGGGGGCAATATGCTGACTCTGTAAATTGCTTCAAAAGGGCTGCAAAGCACTGTGAAGTGGTATTTAAGTCTTATTGCTATTTGCAAGCTTCCCAGCCAACTTTTGACATGTAAAAGTCAATGTAGGAAGCTGGATTCACTTAATTTGCAATCAGGTTTTGACAGAGGATGAAAGCCACCAACTTATCCATCTTCCAAAATTCACCTCCTTTCCAGTTTCTCTCTCGTGTCCACTCCAAGATGAGGATAATGACTCTTGAATGCAAGTAAAATATACACATGTATCACAGTACCTTCACTAAATCTGCAGTAATCTATGAGGACCAAAATAGAGGTTAGCTATGGCGAAAATTATGACGCCCTAAATTTGCCATGGACTGGGAGAAAACACATTAATTTTGCTGCCTGGATATCTATATATTAAGAAAGAAAATGAAGTGGGGACATTAGCTATTTATTTCCCGCCTACTTTATAAAAATAAGGGAGTGAGTTCTGGATGAATTTGAGGCAGGTTTAATAGAATCACATTTCTTTGCAGGAGCGTCTATGGCAGTGGTTCTCAACCTTCCCAATGCCGTGACCCTTTAATACAGTTTCCCATGTTGTGGGACTCCCAACCATAAAATTGGTCTTAGGCGACTCCTGTGAAAAGGTTGTTCAACTGTCAAAGGGGACCTGAGCCACAGGTTGAGAACCACTGGTCTATGGAATAAAAAAGCTGCCCAAAATCATTTTTTTAAAATGAAATGAGCAGTTAAATAAATAAGCAAATGTTTAAAGAGTCAAGATGGAAGTTTCAATTGTGTAGTCACAATCATCTTAACTGTTTTGACAATCCCCCTGTGGCACCCCTATTTCTTCATGACATCCCATGTTCTTTGTGCTCTCCTGAAATACGCTAATGTCAAATGAAGAGAAGAGGACGGCAGGATGGCTACCACACACTTGTGAGGAGTTGGGTTACAGAAATGTGCCAACGTGGAAATGTAATGAGATCTATTTAAATTTATTATGACTGCCCATTCCAAAAGAGTGGTGTGGTGGCCTAGAGGGGGCGCTCTTGCCTCACAATCAGGAGGCTGTGAGTTCGATCTTAGGTAGAGGCAGATATTTCTCTTTTTGGGCACACTGAGACCATATCTGCTGGAAAAAAACTTCACATTGGTGACAGGAAGGGCATCCGGCCATTAAAACACTCAGCTCCATTCCGTTGCCCAGACTCCACCTTGCGAGGGATTATGGGGTCGTTAAAAGAGGATGGTGATGATTGCCCATTCCAAAAATTCTGACCAGCTTGCAATGTCCAAAAATACAATTAAAACGCTTAATAACATGAAACAAAATGAGGTGAACTGAATTAAAAACAACCATAAAAAAGAAAACACAACAGGAGTTCCATGGACATATTAACTCAGACTGGGAAGCCCTGCCACAGAAATCTCAAAGGAAATTTTGATACTAGGAAGCTTACCATATTTACAATGACTTTGGTTTCTTCAGGCTACAGCAGCTTCTTTAATTTATGCCACAATAAATCTGTTAGTCCTTATGGTATTTCTTTATTGTTTGTATTTTAAGGAGCAAGATGTCACTAAATTCGAGCCATAAGGGCTGGAACATAAGTCTGGAACTAGAAATCATTGATGCCTGTCCAAGTTTAGCTATGACAAAGAGCAAGAAAGGGAAAAAAAATATGTTGGGTGTGATTGCCTACTAAATAAATATCCGGTTGTGCAGCCAACTAAACAGCTTTTTAGCGGATGCCATTGGCATGCTCATGGAGCAAGCAAGAAGATTGGCAATGGCTTTTAATAATGTCGTATGCTCTTCTCATCTTGGTGATCTAAGGGAAAGCATGAGAGAGACAGTGGAGACCAGCTATTGGAAAGGCAATGCCTTTGGATCTTTCCCCATTCACATGAAGTCATTAGTCTGCTTTGTCGAAATAGGCAGCAAAGGGAAGGGCTTGGAATGAGTCATGTGGAGAGTAAATAAGAACCACCCAAGAACAATTCAAACAAGTTTACAGCACCGCATACTCTGCATTTCAAGACCTTATGACCTCCCTCCCTCCCTCCCTCTCTCTCTCTCTTCGCCCCAGAGACAAGCCTCCAACTTTTTCATGCACCTCACAAGACTAATTCGCACATGACTGCCGTACAGACACCTGAGACTTCAGGAAGAGAAATCTGGGTTTGCAGAAAGCTGGCGTAGCAAATGGTTGGAAGGAAACACTCCTTCTCCATCTGTCCACTCCTCAGTCAAAAGTGATACTGTCAAGCCAGCCTCCCTCAGCAACCAAGAAAGAAACCACTTCACTCCATTTCGCAGAATTAAGAGTACTTTTACTGGTTATGAAAAGATAGCAGCTAAGCAAGGCAAGTTCTGAGGCAAAAGCGCGTGAAATCATACATATCAATATGTGACCCAATCCCCTTTCCCTGGTAACCCCATCCCATAGTCCAATCTGCAAAATCTCTTAGGTGTCATGTGAGTTCCATCTTCAAAGAGCATCATCAGGCTGGTATGCAGGACAGTTGGCCTTGGCCATCCAATCACTATCTCCAGAATGCACAGTAGATGGTGAGAACAAAACTCCCTATTTACAATCTCTCCTTTACTTAAAACTTCCCTTCCCAAGTACCAGCCCCCCCTCCCCGTTTCAATGGCAGCCGAAAGCAAATAGCGAAACAGAGGCTGACAGATATCTACCTCTAAATATCTTGAGAAAAAATATATGCATGAAAGGAGTCACCAAAAGACATTGCCCCAAAACAGTGTAGAAAATTAAAGCCACTGCTTGCTTGTTGACCTACGGTATATCACCAGACCTAACAGACATTATCAATGGATTCTTGCCAAATTCTTGAATCCTGAAACCTGCAAAAACCAAACATTTTTGCATCCCTTTCTTTCTGAAATTATTTGTGGTTTGTACTTGAGCATTGAATAACCATTTTCCCTTTAATTTTGGTTTAGGTTTATTGGATTTATATGCCGCCCTTCTCCCAAGAACTCAGGGCAGCGTACAACACAAAAGAAAACACATATTACAAAAATTAAAAGGGGCATTAAATAAAGTATCCAAAAAAAACACCAATTGATATTTACAATAAAAATTTAAAAATTAAATTAAAATTAACAACCAAATCAATCCTATATTTTATTCTATTCAGGCCAGGCCAGCTTGCTGGAAAAGCCAACTTTTTAGGGCGCATCGGAAGGACCGGAGGTCGGGGTTTATGCGAAGCTCCGGGGGCAGCGCATTCCTTTATATTTTCTGTAAAAATACAGGTTTCTCTCTTGTTAAAGTCAACTTCAGATGATTTCACAGATACATCAATGTAATTTTCTTGGACTGCAGATAGAACAGATTTCTCACTGGTTCTTCCAGGATGTCTTCTGACCTCCCTGTCTAGATTCAGGAATCTTTGAGGTGGATGGCACATCATCAAAAAATCTCCAAGTTGTAGACTGGACTGAGAAATCAATAAAACCGGGAAAAAAAACCTGTGTATGTGTGTGTATGTTGTGCATGTATGTAACGAAACTCTATATTGCTGCCCCCAAAAAACAACATTGACATGTCTAGGAGTTCAGCATATCTTAAAGGACCCTTTACTTTTTACACAAAGTAACACCTTTAGCAAGAAAAGGAAGATGGCCCCTTATATCAGCAAAAGCAGGATGTCCAACCTTGGCTACTTTAAGACTTGTGGACTTCAATTCCCAGAATACCTCAGCCAGCCATGCTGGTTAGGGAATTCTGGGAGTTAAAGTCCATAAATCTTAAAGTTGTCAAAGTTGGACACTCCTGAACTAAAGTGTTTTTAGAAATTACACGGAAACTGCGCAGTTTCCCCTTGTCTATTATCGTATTATTATAAGTCGTGTCACTTTTACTCAGGGCTTTCTAACATACGCAAATTTAGCAAGAATCAAATACTTCTATAAGTAGTAAAATTATAGGTTGTGGCTAGGTAGAAAGTCCATGCATTATAGGTTGGCTTATTAAAAGATTAGAAATGTGAGTTATGAAGTATAACTCAAGGATGAACATAGCCTGCTATTTGTGAGCAGCTTTAAAGGAAAATGGAGAGAGTGACTGAGAGAGGCCTCTCTGTCGCTAGGGTAACACCCTCAGAAGTAAGGAGAAAATATGGAAAGGAACAGGCTTCTCCTGATCCTAGTTTTTCTGCTGTTTTTTACATCTTGAAATGACAAGAGCATGTATCAGTGGTGGGTTCCAACCAGTTCGGACTGGTTCGACTGAGCCGGTAGTGGTTTGGTGGCCTGGGTTGCTGGAACCAGCAGAAACCCAGGCCTGCCACACCCACAAACCAGTTCTCTGGGCAGCCCCATAGGCGCCGCCATCTTGTTTTTTGCTTCTGTGCATGCGCAAAGCAATTTTTATTGCACTGTGCATGTGTACACAGCACGCATTAAGTGCGCATGCGGGGCACACACGAGCAAACCAGCAGTAATAACTGCTGGAATCCACCCCTGGCTTGTATCAATGGTGGGTTACGACCGGTATGCCCCAATATGTGTATACCAGTGCCTGCCGGGAGCACCAGATACCGTTCTGGTACGGTGCTCCAGAGGGTCTGCCCTCATTCCTTACCAGTATTTGAGATTTTCGGGGCTTCTGTGCATGCACACAGATTGTCTGGTGCCTGCGCGACGCTCCGCCAAGCAGATGGAGCATTGCGGGCTGTAAGTAGGCAGGTGTGCACTGTGTGCACATTCATGTGGTGGATGCCCGGCCCTGTTGCACTGTACCAGTTGCAACAGGATCCAAAACCCGCCACTGGCTTGTATGTATGTGTGTGCGCACCTTCCAGTCATTGTTGACACTTGCTGATTGCCTGGATTAGTCCCTGCACTTTTCTTGGCAAGGTTTTCTCACACTTTTCCCCTTGCTTTCTTCCTAGGCCTGAGAGAGAGAGAGAGGAACTGGCCCACGGTCACCTGGCTTCATCCTTAAGGCAGAACTAGAACTCACAGTGTCCTGCTTTCTAGCCCAATGCCTCACCCGCTACCCCAAACTGGCTTTCAAAAAATGGCTGGTTTTTGCACTGTTGTGCATTTTATCTAGTAAGTAAGCAAAACTCTAAAAAAAAAAAAGGCGTACAACAAATTAATTTTAAATATTATCCATCCACTTCCGGTGGGCTCCAAAACAGCATAGTCTAACAGTTCATTTTGTTCTCATAAAATGCCTCATTACTTTGTTTGCCACAATGGTCTTCTTCTAGGGAAGCAGAGATGCAAACTGAATCCTCCCCAGTTCTGAATTTCATTTGCTGCTTCCCAGAGAGGACTGCAAACAGGAAGCTGGCTAGAGGAGTCCTGATTTTCCCAGCTCAGTGGACGAGGCAGTCTCATTTCTCCAGCTATTGCCTCTGGGAATTGGCTCCACGTTGTAAGCTTTGGTTACGAAGGAATAGCAGATATGCTAGGCGTATGGGGAAAATCTGGAAGACCCTGCAGTGCAGGAAGCTGCCCAAAAACTCTGAGAAACACTCTTTCCCCCACTGCCCAAGGCAATAATAAAGGAAGAGAGAAGAAAAGAGAAAAACAAGCCAACTGAGATGTAGTGTGCAGTTTTTTAAATGTTTGGTTATGAGTTGAAAAGTAAGATTAAAATACACATCTTTTGCTAAACTGGCAAAGGAGGCTAACAAATGCTACTGAAAAGTTGGTAGATATTTTAAACACAAAATAATGTACATATATACAAACAAATTGTACCTTACCTGTGTTTGCAGTATCGAGCCTGCCTCTATGGTGCTGCTGATCTGTTCTGGAGCTGTTCAGCCACAGGTGCTGCAGTGTTTAAAAGTCTCTCCCAACAGGTACCTTGCTTTGCCTTGAGCAATATTCAGAGTGAGTAAACATTAGGTACAGCTACATGGATAGGGTGGAGCTTTGGACACTCAGTTAGCTTTACTCAGCTGTTTTTTTTTTCTTCCTGGCCTCCAGGGCAAATTCAAACTCTGTTGCAAGTATTCTTTCCACCATTAATAGCGCCTGCAGAATTTGTAGGACCTTTTTTAAAACAACAACAACAACAACAAACAAACAAACAACAGAAGTCCATGACGATTACAGTCTGTTATGTATTGTTATGTTCCTTGGACAAAAAAAATAACAGTGTGATCTTAAGTGTATTTATGCAGAAAGAAGGCTCAAGACATTTAATGGGAGTTACCTAGGGAATATAGGATTGCAAGAATGTGGCATATCCACATAAACAGGAACTGGAGCAGTTGATGGCTTGCTTTGAGCAAACTGCACAGCTTTTTGAAGAAAAAAAAGCGGCTTTAATTTGGATTCTACAATCTCAACAAGGGCTTGTTCTGTTGCTTTGAATTCTTTTCACTTTGTAGATCTAGGGGATAGTATGGAGGCTACTGCCTGCTTATTGGATCTTCACCCTTCACAGATGATTGGATCAGCTGGAATAGCACTTAAGGGAAGGGAAGAATGTCTCTTTGTAGGTAAGATGCATTTCAGCCTAGCATTTACAGGACTTCGGATGGGGAAAGTCCATCCCTTGATCTGGCATATCCATTTTGTAGGCAGATTACATTTTGTTTCTGGAAAAAAGGGATCAGTAAAATAACGACCCTTGCAATTTCAGAGATATCTGGATGATATTGAATATCTGACTCCATTTCAGTTCAGGTTTCAGTTAAGGTACAGTATATAACTATTTTAGTTACACATTGATTTATATCCAATCTAGAGACTGGCTAGGAAATGGTACAACCCAGTTAGATCTTTTTCATTGACCCTGACATTGGTAAATAAAGCCTTCATTTAGCCATAGTTTGGGCCCTTCGTTTAAGGCCATGTCCACTGTCCACTTAACACAATCAATCAATCAATCAATCATAAGAAAGCTGGAAGGGACTTTGGAGGTCTTCCAGTCCAACCCCCTGCTCAAGTAGGAGACCCTATAACATTTCAGATAGGTGGCTGTCCAGTCTTTTCTTAAAAACCTCCAATGATCAATGACCCACAACTTCTGAAGGCAAAGCTGTTCCACTGGTTAATTGTCCTCACCATTAGGAAGTTTCTCCTTAATTCCAGGTAGCTTATTTGTCCTTGATTAGGTAATGAGGAAATTACATAAGGAAACTACATTTCAACAGAAATTGAGATCTCTTGTCTGACAGGGTGCTAAATTATCTTGCATGGGTGACCATTTCTATGAAATTACAGCAAGAAATGAATCAGATTTTGGAGTGGAGTGACATCAGTACGCTGATGATATTCACCACTACTGCTTTTCCTTATCTAACTCAAGGAAAAACTGAGATCCTTATATGTTGAAATTTAATAGTGGCATCAAGGAAGTAGCCAGCTATCATTTCATCGGAGATCAGTACATCAGAGAAAACAAGATGAAAAATGTTCAGAAGGATGGAGATGCTGTTTAAAGTACCTACACCAAACAGACTATGGAAAATACCTCAATTCCCAACAGAGGACAACTACTGTCAACTAATCTTAAGTTTTAAAATTAAGTTTTAAAGAAGAGACCAGACAGACATTTGTCTCAAATGGTATAAGGTTTTCTGTTTGAGAGGGTATTGGACTAGAACAGGAGTCTCCAACCTTGGCAACTTTAAGACTTGTGGACTTCAACTCCCAGAACTCTTCAGCCAGCAGAGGAGTTCTGGGAGTTGAAGTCCACAAGTCTTAAAGTTGCCAAGGTTGGAGACCCCGGACTAGAAGACCTCCACGGTCCCTTTCAACTTCCTGTTATTTTGTTGCTCTATTATTCTGTTGTTATTCTATTATTCTGCCTAAGAGAAATCTTTAATCTTCAATTTGGTCCATTCCACTTCCAAATTTCTTTGAGATTTTTAAAAATTCATACTCAACAATTGTGCATAAACCTATGCCTGTTTCTCTTAATGTGCCCAATACTTTATATCAATATATTTTGTAAACAATTCCATGTAATGTGAACATTCTTTTATCTAATGCATGCATTTTTGTATAGATCAGTTCCTATATTCTTTCAAAAATATTGTTGACAGCATTATAAAATTCCAAGAAGTGCATATTGTGATGGACAGCTGAATTTTCCTACCATTTGGGATTTGATAGACCAAAAAAAAAAAGATTTTGCATTAATATACAAAATAAGTAAAATGAATCTTCCTGTCTAGCCAATAGATGACTGAAGGACAAATTCTATCATCCTCAATCATTAGCATGCTAGAAATACTTGAAGGACCACTGGCCTCCATCTCTGATGTATATAGGAATGGAAGGAAAAAATAGAGGTTGGGGGAAAATTATAACCCCTTTAAAGCAGGATTGTTAACAGAGGCTAGTTCTCACCATTAAACGTGTGTATGTGTGTATGTATGTATGTATATATGTAGGTGTGTGTGTTTGTGTATGTGTGTGTGTGTGTGTATACATACACACACACACACACACACACACACACACACACACACACACACATATATATATATATATATATATATATACATACATACATACATACATACATACATACATACATACATACATACATACATATGTTGTATTTGTGCTGATAAATAAATAAAGGGAGACTAGTATAGATCTATTTCAAGCTATTTAGCTCTCATCAGCTAGCCATACCCTTACTGGGATTCGAACCTGTGCAGTATTACATCTTAGGCAGATGTCTTAACCATTAGGCCACAGGTCCTCCTCCTTATCAGCTGAAGCCAGGGAAGAAGGTATATATTTCGTGTCACAACCCCTGGTAAGCCCCAATTATGGGAGGAAGCTATCTGCTTCCATTATCTGTCTATCGGCTCGTCACAAGAGACCATCACGACAGAAACCCAATATTTTTACTGTTGCCTTTGTTACATTTGTGTTGTATTTGTGCTGATAAATAAATAAAGGGAGACTAGTATAGATCTATTTCAAGCTATTTAGCTCTCATCAGCTAGCCATACCCTTACTGGGATTCGAACAAATACAAATACAACACAAATGTAACAAAGGCAACAGTAAAAATATTGGGTTTCTGTCGTGATGGTCTCTTGTGATGAGCCGAAAGACAGATAATGGTGGAAGCAGTTAGCTTCCTCCCATAATTGGGGCTTACCAGGGGTTGTGACACTATATATATTCTGTAACCTCATCATTTCTAGTGAATATTCTCCTTTATTGGTTTATCACTAAATGTATTTATTTCAAGAATATATGCTTGCCTTCAGGTTTTAATTTACAGTATTATAAATAGTGAATACAAGACATAATTTACAGTTTAGCTTCAATGCCAGGAAATAACAGATTAATGTAAGACAGGGAAGGCAGCAATAAAAATTGGAGACCAAAATGTATCCAAATGCCTTATCAGCTTGCTGAAAGTTTTAGTGAAAACAGTTGTCCCTCTCTTCCACAATTACCAGGATGTTTTCAGTCAGGCTCTGCCCTGTGGTATTTGTTCTACACAAGGTTCTCTTTATTTGCCTTGTGTGGTGGATTATTGTCCTACACTGCCTCTAGAGTTTGGTGCTACCTAAGCTTCGTTGTGTCACCTGATGTGCCTTGGTCTTGGCCTACTTCCCACATTTTAGTTATAAATACTTCCTTAATTTCTGCCTTCTTGAAGATAACATCAGCATGCAAAAGAGAGAATACTGGGAGCAGAAGGACTCATTGAATACTGGGAGCAGAAGGACAAAAAAGAGCTTCCACCCATTACGAAATGCTGCTTTCTAGGCAAACGATTCAGGAAACAGAAGTGTGTGTGTGTTTGTGTTCTGTATATTCTTTATTGGGCTCCAATTCTCCCTCCTCCTCCCTCCCTCTCTTTCTCTCTGATTTGTTACTGGCTTATTATTTCTGAGCTTCAAAACCCCCAAACACCACAAAATGGGAGCAAAGAGATATCAAAAATATTAACAATTTGCTGCCATCTTGTGATCATCTGGATTATTACAGCCTTAGATCTGCCAAAACTCATCCATTTCCTTTCCCTCTTGAACAATATTTTGTGTTTCTCTGTCCTTCACAATGAAAAGTTTGCCTAAAGTGATAAGAATGAAAGAATCCTCTAAAGTATTTGGGATGGGGGCTAGCTTTGAAAGAATGTTCAAGCTGAGAAGAGTTATTTCTTCATGTGGGAGCTGCACAAAGAGCCAGGAATACTGTGTCACCAACCCAAACTGAAACAGGAACACATTGTGAGAATGCTGGAGTGGTGGGTGAGGCAGGCATTTCGGGAAGACAATTGCCCTACTGTCTGAGCTGTTTTGCTATCCCACTAAATAGGCCTCTCCGATTACAATACTATGCCAAATATTTCACACAGTGAGCCCAAGATGCTATATAGGGAGTAATGGTGATGCCAGTCACCCCCCCAATCTAAGCAGTTGTGGTTTCCAATGACATTATTTCTTTTGACATTCACATACATCTACACACATAACCTGCCATGTTTTTCCATCTTGTGTTGAGTCAGCTGAGATATTCATATTCCTGTAATGAGCAGATAACCAAAGACATTCTGCTTTCTATCTTGACTGGTCAATAAACAGAACATTTTTTAAAAACTCCAGCTATAATGGTGAGGTGAAATAGAATAGAATAGAATAGAATGGAATTCTTTATTGGCCAGGTGTGATTGGACACACAAGGAATTTGTCTTTGGTGCATATGCTCTCCATGTACATAAAAGGGAAACAAAAAAGAAAAAGAATACATTCATCAAGAATCATAAGATACAACACTTAGTGATAGTCATATAAGCAATCAAATCATACTAGGAAAAAAACCTGAACAATATAAATTGTAAAAATACAAGCAACATGGTTATAGTCATAAGTGGGAGGAGATAAGTAATAGGAAAGATGAGAAGAAGAATAGTAATACAGTCTTAGTAAATAGTTTGGCAGTGTTGCAGGAATGAGTTATTTAGCAGAGTGATGGCATTCGGGGAAAAACTCCTTATGGCTAGTTGTCTTGGTGTGCAGTGCTCTAGAGCATCGTTTTGAGGGTAGAAGTTGAAACAATTTATGTCCAGGATGTGAGGAGTCTGTAGATATTTTTTCAGCCCTCTTTTTGACTTATGCAGTATACAGGTCCTCAATAGAAGGCAGGTTGGCAGTAATTGTTTTCTCTGCAGTTCTAATTATCCTCTGAAGTCTGTGTCTGTCTTGTTTGGTTGCAGAGCCCAACCAGACAGTTATAGAGGTGCAGATGACAGACTCAATAATTCCTCTGTAGAACTGAATCATCAGCTCTTTGGGCAATTTGATTTATTTTTGCACAAAGCTAATCTTTAGAATAAATCTAATCTTTAATTAGATTTAGAGTTGCATCATGCTATTATTTCAGGAGATCTAGGCAGTGTACATATCCTTCAGTTCTCCATCAAAAGAGGAATACCATAGCATAAGTTGGGCAGACCTAAATCTCAAGCAATAAATAAATACTTAGTTACAAGCGCATATGATGATGCAGAGAATTTTGAAAGTCCACATTCAGATGAAACCAGAATTTTTCTCACTAGGACTTGTGAATAGAAAAAAAACTTACAGACAATTGTTTTGATATGTATTGTAAAACAGCAAGGTGATATTATAGGCACAAAGATGGAAGAATGCAGAAACACCCTCAAGTGGACTGTGAAGATGGTAGTTATGCTAAACTGACTTGTTTGATCTGGAAGGGAATAACAATCACTTTTATAAAAGGCTGGAAATCCTTTATAGACTTTTTGCTGAAGATGGATAAAAATGAACTAGTGGTTTCAGAAGGGATGTAAATGGGGAGAACTATGTTATGTAGCTTTGATGGAGGAAAATGCTAATAAATATGTCAGCAACAGCTATAAATAAGGTTGAAAGTTGCTTCTTTAAATATTTTTCCTTTTCTTTCCTCCCCGAATTGCTATTTTGTTATTTTCAGCATCAATCTTTAAAAAGCTTTCCTTCTTTTTTCTTTTCTTTTTTTTTTGCATTTTTTTCAGTTTTTATCTTTTAACGTTGTAAAATTTTTCTTTAATAAAAAAAACAATCTGTTTTGTTATAAAATGTAGTTTTAAGAAGTCTTTTTAAGAAGACAGAGATGGGAGAAAATACGCAAGTGCAACTACAATAATTAACAGCAGGTGGCAGCCTTCAATTATTTTAAGGACAAACTCTGTGATCCAAGGCTGCTTCAGAAATTCCATTCTTGGAAGAAGCAGATTATTTCAGCTTTTTGGTTTGTGTGTGTGTTTGTGTGTGTGTGTGTGTGTGTGTGTGTGTGTGTGTGTGTGTGTGTGCGTGTGTTGCACCTAACTATGGCACAAACATGCCCAAGAAACATATTTTTCTACTATTTGCCCATGGTGTTTTATCTTCGTGTACCCCACGTGACGCCCATAAGTGAGGTGGAGTCAGGTTATTCTTATCAGCATTAAGGTATTGTTTTTTTAAAAAAAATATATTAAAGTTTATTATAAGAAAAAAAAACAAATAGAAACAAAAAACAAAAAAGTATTGATTTCCTACTTAATTGGTGCAGAAGAATACAAGGAAAGGAAACCTTTTGCTTCTAGTGAATTCAAACCCTTTCTATAACAGCAATGTTAATCTAACCGTCAAAATCTAAAATCAAAATTTCATTCCCCCCCCCCCCCCCCAATTTCGAAGTCTATAAAACATATTAAAAAATAAAAAGCCCAGAAGCTGTTTTCAGGTGGAAACAAAACTAAATAACTTTTTGTCTTTAATGAAGACAGTCAATTTTATCATCTCTGCCAACTCCAACCTCCATTGTGGGAATTGATGTGTCTTTTCATGCATATCTAAAGCTGCCTGGGAACTTTTAAATGAAAGGGTAGTGTGACATCTACTACAGATCTGCTAGAGGGCAGTTTAGAATAGGATCTTTCTGACAGAGATGCCTCCATTGTGAAATACCCTCTCTGATCAGGTATCCTTTTCGGTTTTCATGCTCTCCAGTACTGGTATTCAAAAAAGAATAGCAACAGCACTTAGAGGTATAAACCGCTTCACAGTACTTGGCAGCCCTCTTTAAGTGGCTTACAGAGTCAGCCTATTGCTCCCAACAATCTGGGTCCTCATTTTACCTACCTCGGAAGGATGGAAGGCTGAGTCAATCTTGAGCCGGTGAGAATTGAACTGCCAGCAGTGGGCAGAATTAGCCTGCAAATACTGCATTCTACAACACTACAACACCCCTGCCATTTATACATTCATTTTTGACATTAAAATACAGTTTTAAAAAAAGATAGGCTTTATGTTCATGGTATCATAATGAGCATAACTAGGGGAGGGTGTGTGTGTAATGTATAACACCTGTCTTCCCCTTTCCAAGATGTCTTATATCTCCCCCTCATACCTTAGAAGTTTCTGTAACAAAGCAAACTTCTAGCTAGATTTGTTCCTCAGCTGAAATAACCTTGATAGTAATCTTCAGAACATTGTTAGAACTCCATCTTTGCAAACAATTTTAAGTTCTGATAATGGAGTCTTGGTATAATTCTGCAATTATTTTTTTGAGATTTGGAAAGGGAGCGACACTTTACTAACTGTGTCTTGTCAATATCTTCATTACTCTCCCAGTTCATTGCAAGATAATGTGAGACCTTCCACTGTCCATTCTGTCTTTGGAGATCTTCTAGTCCAACCCTCTATACAACGGAGGAGTCCTCATATCATTTCAGGCAAATAGTTGTCTAATCTTTTCATGAAAATCTCCAGGGATGTGACAGCCACAATTTTGGGAAGCAATCTGTTCCCAAAGCAAACTGATTAATTGTTCTGTCAGGAAATTCCTCCTTATTTCCTCTGACAAGCTTCCACCTATTGTTTTTTTTCTATCTTCAAGTGATATGGAGAATAAATCGATATCCTCTTTTCTGTGGCAGCATCAATACTAGACAGTGGTGGGTTCGGACTGGTTCGGACTGGTTCAATGGAACCGGTAGTAGTCTGGTGGCCTGGGTCGCTAGAACCAGCAGTGACCCAGCCTGCCACACCCCCAAACTGGTTCTCTGGACAGTGCCATAGGCACCACCATCTTGTTTTTTGCTCCTGTGCATGTGCAGAACAATTTTTAACTGCACTGCACATGCGCAAGCAGTGTGCATTAAGCACATCCATGAGCAAACCAGCAGTAGTGCCACTAGGACACTGTAGGGTGTCAAAATATAGATCAATAGGTACAAAATAGGTGCAGAATGTAAATAAATTACAGTTATTTGTAGTAATCCTGGCAACACTGTAGAGAAAAGAAATGTAATCCAATAGATAAAAGTTGGTGTGAAAACAACATCTTTGTAAAGCATATCTCAAAATATTTGAACCAAATTAAAGGCCTTTTCGGCTTCCAACAAGATTAAAATCGCTTATCTATTATCTGCCACTATAGCCAAAATATAAATCACCAAGTGAATATTGTCACATATTTTTTTAGAGAATTCAGGCAGTAGTGAAAATTATGGATGAGAATAATTTTTGTGATCACCTATCTAAAGTTGCTATTAAAATTTTGGTATCAACTTTAAGCAACAATATTGGTCTATGCATTTAAATTAGATAAGATTAACAGAGCTAGAAGTGAACTTGGAGGTCTTTTAGTCCAACCCATTGCTTAAGCAGGAGACCCTACACCATTTCTGACAAATGGCAGGTTCAATATCTTCCTGAAAGCCTCGAGTGACAAACCTCCCATAACTTCCGAAGGCAACTTCTGTTCCATTGGTTGATTGTTCTCACTGTCGGGAAATTTCTCCTTATTTCTAGGTTGAATCTCTCCTTGGTCAGTTTCCATCCATTATTCCTTGTCTGGCCTTCGGGTGCCTTCAAAAATAGATTGAGCCCCTTCTCTCTGTGGCAGCCCCTCAAATATTGAAAGACTGCTATAATGTCTCCCCTGGTCCTTCTCTTTCCTAGACTAGCCATGCCCAGTTCCTGTAACCGTTCTTCATATGTTTTAGCCTCCAGTCCCCTAATCATCTTGGTTGCTCTTCCCTGCACTTTTTCTAGAGTCTCAACATCTTTTTTATAGTGTGGTGACCTTTTGGAAGAAATATCCTTCTTTGTTCAGTTCTAAGTGAGGAAAAAGACACTGGATTCATGGAAGTTGCTTGGAAAGAAGGTTTATCGATAAACAGGATCGCATGGCTTGTGATGCTGGGAAAAAAGGGATAAGATGCTGAGAGTGCCACAGTTTTATGATTTCTCTGAGCTTTTGAATTTGAGCTTGTTTTCTGATTGGTTGTCAGACTCCCATGGGGTCATGCAGGGGTAACTTTGTAGGTTGTCCTGAGTCCCAAGCTTAGTTGGCTCTTGCTGGGTGATGATGTAATGAAAGGGCTTTGGGATTTCTATTATGGGTCTGCTCTGCCTGAAGGAGGTAGACCTTTGTTATGTAGAGTAGACTGACTCATTGACCAAGGCCAGGGTGTGTGATTTTCTGCCTCCCTTTTAGGGGAAATATTCTGCCCTTTTAGTACTTCTTAAAATATTTCATTTTAAGAGGGAGGGGGCTAACTTCCTACAGACCAAAACTGGATGCAGTATTCTAGGTGTGGTCTTACATCATGTACATGTAGTAATATCTTTACATGGCTTTAATGTTTTTGTTACATAAGCCTTTCTTCCTTAACTGAGCCCAATTTAGCTTCCTAAAAATGTTATTCCATTGGAATGTTTAACATTTTCTCACATCCAAAATCAAAGTGCCAAGTAAATCTATATGCTATACTACTACAACTCTCATTGTCGTGACCTTTTACTGGGTGAAACACAGTGCATTGTGGGGCATCAGGGAAGGTTTCTGATGTTCTTGCCAGCTTCCCACAAGGAAATTGAATGCAGAAGCCAGCAGGAATTTGGAAGTTGCTCCCTCTCCTACTGCTTTTTGTTCATCCTTGGTCATTCTGCTTCTTTGTTTGAGGAGAAAAAGTCTCTGAAGCAATGACCCAGTGAGTTGTCTAGCATTATGTCAATGTGAAAATTTCAAGGACATTTCTGGGATCTATTCCCACTTTTATTTTCACTTCTAGGAAATAAGCTATTTCAGTGGAAATGTTATTTTTAATTTGCCAGATCTTTTGCTAATCTTTAGCCTTAGGAAATCTGCAAATGCAAAAGAGGATATTCCCTTTCATTTTGAAAGAAATATTGCAGATTTATGTTCTATAATTATTAAAGCATTTATCAGACACTTAGTAGTACGAGAAGCCAGACATGATTAAGCAGCTAATGGCTGGGAGGGCTAAGCAAAGGCTTATTAATCCTTGCAAATTAAGTCAGGCAATCTTTTGAGGCTGCTGGAACACAAATCTTCCAAAACAGAGAGTCTGTTCCCATCCCAGTTTTAAAGTGAGCTTTTTCAATGACCAATACCTTCATTACTGCAGCCAAGTTTCGATTTTCCTGTTCTTATAGGGAAATGGAGCCACTTCCAAACAAAGTATTGAATATAGATGCCTTCCACTTTCATTTTTGAAGATGTCTATGGAGTTCAGAAGCATTCTTGCAAACAGAATGGTCTTTTACCCAAAATTGGAAAAACAGGGAAACTCCACATGAAGGGGAAATAATTAGGAAAATTTTTATCTGTGCTGAAATGGACAAATTGACATGGGAATTGAAGAATAAAGATGAATCAGAATATTATAAGATCTGGGATAAATTTTATCGATGGTTGGAATATAAAAGGGAAAGCCCAAAATAGACATGAGCCAAGATTCATAGAATGTAGACTAGAATTGTGTATGAAATGATAAATGCGAGAATGTACGTGATAAACACAAACCAACACGGCTGGAAATGGATTACTTTTTTTCTTTTTGTAAATACGGTATGGATCAAATATTAAAAAAACAGGATAGTTGCAATGTATAATTAAATATCTTAGCATGTATGGCATAGATTCTACACTGTGTCCAACATTTTAATTTATGTTTAATAAAAAAAACTTTTTAATTAAAAAAAAGAAGCATTCTTGCAACCAAGACATATGCTTGAGGCAACATAGTTCCTCCATTCCTTCCTAATAATTTGTGTACATTAATTTAAAAATGCTATTGATTGATTGATCTGCCACCAAGTCAGTGTGGACTCACAGCAACCACATAGATAGATTTCTTCCACGTTGATCTGCCCCTAACCTGCTCTTTTAATTTTCCAGCGTGGCATCCATCACTACTGCACTTGAGTCCATCCACCTTGTTACTTGTCATCCTCATCTTCCTCTTCCTTCCACCTTTTCCAGCACTACAGCCTTTCAAGAACAAATACATGAAGAGGGAAGGAACTCTCTGAGGGAGATCCCCATCAGAATCACATTGCATACAGTACTTCTGCATGAATGGAAGCAGAGGTGGTATTCAGCCGGTTCAGACTGGTTCAGGTGAACCGATAGCAGAAATTTTTGAGTAGTTTGGAGAAACAGCAAATACCACCTCTGGTTGGCCCTGCCCACCAGCCTCAGTCGTTCCCTGTCTTATATTCCCTTGTTTTTTTAGCTCAACTGATTCACGCGGCAGAGTGGATGGCCATGCTTCAGCTGAGCTAAAAAACAGCTCAGCTCACTAGCGCTGACACAGAGGGCAGTCTTTGAGTGCTGTGCATGCATGTGGACCACATGTTAGGTGTATGCCAGGGGTGGGTTCCTGCCAGTTCTAACCTCTTCTATAGAAGAGGTTCCACAAATCTACAGTGCTGTTTAGAACTGGTTCCAGCTCCCCCCCCCCCGCACGTCTGCACGTCATCAAGATGAAGAGCGAGAGGACGAATTCTGGGAGTTGAAGTCCACAAGTCTTAAAGCTGTCAAGTTTGAACATCCCTGGGTTTTTCTTCCTAAAGGGTTAGGGGTGCAAGGCTCTTGTAACTTGACAGCTTTAAGACTTGCATGCTTCAAAAGCCAGAGTTTCTGAGCCAACGTTTTGGTTGCTAAGCAAGAGCATTGTTAAGTGAGTTTCACCACATTTTACAAGTTGGCCACGCCCATCCAGTCACGTGGCTGGCAAGCCACTCCCACCGGTCACATGACTGGCAAACCACTCCCATAAAGCAGGCCACACCTACAGAAGAGGTTCTAAAAATTTTTGAAACCCACCACTGGTGTATGCGCATGCAAAGCATGCTCTCATATAACTGGTAGGAAAAGATTTGGAATCCCACCACTGAATGGAAGGTTCTAATTTGTGTTGGTTGGCAACTTGGAGTACTAAATGTTAGACTACTAGACAGATCTTTGGGTTGATCCTGCAAGGTTCATTTGATATATTTTGGCTCTGTCTTCTGAGTTATGAACAGGCAGCTGTTTCAGGGAAGGTTACACAGGGTTGATCTCGTATGCTACAGAGAATTCTCTTTCTAATCTTTTCTAAAATTACATGGACTTGTTAAAACATAGTAATTTAAATCTTACAGCACATTTCTTTCCTTTTTCATTGTACTTTAAGTATGAGTACACTTCTAAAGTAGAGATCAGCACAGCTGAGAAGCCTACTAAGCTTTAGGCTAAGTAAACTTTTATGAAGTTTTGCGTTCCTGGGCATAGCCAAAGCTTAAACTTAAGGTTCCCATACTTCAATTAATGGACACTACCTTATAATAGCAAAATACACCCCTGTTAAAACATTACTTGCCTGCTTCTTATGAAATCAGTGAGAAGTCATTAGCATAAAGCACATGCAAATTTTACTTGAAATGTAACCTTTTCAGAAAGTAACAATTGTTCTGTAGTTTTATTTCTGCATTCTAAATTTATATCTCACAATATTGGTTAGTGCTGAAATAACGTCTTAGTTATTTATAATCAACTGGTCTTCCAAGTAAATGAAATGCAGAAGAAAATGCTTCTCCGCCATAGTTGAGATACTTTGCTATAGAAAAAGAGTTAACACAACTCATCCTTAGGTTATGTCCATTTGGTCAATGACCATTAAAAGATATGATAGTGCTTAATGAGTGGTACTTATGACCAGTCTTTGGAGTTCCCTCCTTGGTGATCTGGGCTCTTGGCACCAAGCTTACAATTACGACATTGTTATGGTGATTGTGATTTCTGATGGTTTCCCACAAGCAAAGTCAATGGGGAAGCTGGCAGGAAATCTGAAATCATAATCACGTTATATTTTTTGTTTAACGACCCACATGGTCCTTGCTTAATAACAGCAACAGGGACTGCTAGAATTGCTGTTACTAAGGGGCATAGCTATGTGATGTCATGTTTACAACTGCATTGCTTAGTGAAGCCAATTGCCACCATAACCTGAGAACTACCTGAGAGTGAAATGGCAACAACATTTTTTAAAAATTTGCATGCTTCCCAGAATGTTTGTGAGATGGACAACTGCATAAATTGGTTTAATAAATAAAAAATATATGAATTTATCCTTAAAATAAATTTTTACCAGTTTTGTTCAAATTAACCTGATTTCACCATCTCTGTCCTCAGGGAGTACAGTGGTTGAGATTGACTAGAGAATTGAAGCAATCTAGCAAAATGATGAATTGACTCCCTGTCATATTTTTTGGCTTGTGAGGACTATGTTTTGTCCATGTAACCTAGGAAGCAACGTATCTGATTGGCATTTGCTTTTATTTTTCTGATCAAGACAATTCCAAAATCATCCCGAATTGTATCTGAAAGACAAGAGTCGTATGTTTTGAACTGAGAAGGTGACTTCATTTTTTTTGTAGCTACCGTACATGAGTTTGCATCTCACGTTGTTAGAGAAAAAAGCTGGGCTTTGCTTTTCCTGATGCACACTTAAAAAAAAAAAGACTCTAGCCTATGGACCACATCGCAATCCCAAAATAGCATCTTTTGTACCCTTTGTTAGCCTTTGGGGTCAACTGTTTGTAGAAGTTGTTTTTGGAGGTTTCTATTATGGGAAATGGAAGATCTGATTTTTCTTCCCATTCAATCTAGCTAACCACTAAGTAAACTCTTAAGACATCTCAGTGGTTTTCTTCTTCTTCTATTTTTTTTAAATGCTCCCAGCAGTAATAACAGGATTCTAGTACTGCTGACCAATGTGGTTCCAACTAAAAAAAAAATCTATGGTCTGAATAGGACATTCTTTTTCCCATGCTCACATTACACATTGCATGAATGCCCGTCAAGTCATAAGAAAACTGGACCATGTGGGTTTTTTTTTCTGAATGCATAGGTTTGACATTATATCCATCCTAATATAAGGAATCTTAAATTCTATCCTTGGTAGGGAACTGGAATATGATGGGTGGGTATCAAAATCTCTCTCTATATATATAAAAGCCAAATACTACTCACACATCATGAAATCTCCAGAACCGTAAAGCCTACAAACTTGAAATTTGGCACATATGTTCCTCTTGGCTTCTAGGTGCTTGCTAAGAAAGGATTTTTCGAAATGACCATCAGATCATTAGTATTTCTTATACAGTAATTAACACGCTCTGATGCTAAAGAGTTCTACTCCCCCTCCCCACCTGTAAAGAACTCTGTTCCAACTGCCAGTTGCCTCACATTCTGTTACCTCAGTTCAAACTGGCAGACGTTCCACTCCTTCACTCAGGAGTGGTCTGGGGCTCCTTACAGTACTAAATGTTGGTACCTCACCAAAATCTCTACACCTTCCACCTATGGAACTGCTTTTGGATTCAAGGCGGCAAGAGTGATATTCCCATATGTGTTTCAATTACCGACCACCACTGAGCCACTGGATTGAACCGGAGTGAACCAAAAGTCTCCTGCATTGCGCGATCACATCATTTCATCGCAAAGCATGGGTATCCAGCTAGTGCTGTATATTATCAAATTACCAAAGTATTATTAATCTAGGTATCAATATGAAAATAGGAAACTGCTTTATATTTGTTTGTTTGTTTTTTAATTGGATTTTTATGCCTAGTCAGTCCACTGGTTCTCTTTAGCAAAAATATTATCAATTATAGTAAAGAGAAGCTCTTCAGAATTTCAGCAAAGTTTTTGCAGCATGATCTTCTACTTTCAATGAATTTGTACTGATTTGTACAGAATTTGTACTGCATCATCACTGGAGGTTTTTAAGAAGAGATTGGATAGCCATTTGCCTGGCAAAATTTGTCTGGCTCTGGACCCTTCCCACTCTCTCAGCTTTCCGTAAGGCCACTAAAACCTGGATGTTCCGGCAGGCCTGGGGTTGTTGACCCCAAAATATGGTCCAGCCCCACTTGGAATGGAGTGCATGGTGTGTTTTTAAGTCTATCTTTTCTTTTTGTCTATGCCTTTTGACTTATTTGTATTGTGAGCCGCCCGGAGTCCTACGGGATACAAGTGTTATTAAACTTTGAAACTTTAAACTTTGAAAATAGAGAGGGTCACCTGCTTGAGCAGGGGGTTGGACTAGAAGACCTCCAAGGTCCCTTCCAATTCTGTTATTCTGTTATGTTCTGCTAAATACTATTAGCAAGACCATCTAGCATAGCTGGACCATGTACTTCTTTTGTGCAATTTCTGTTTTGCCTTGGCCTCTCCTTAAAGCAGAGACTGGCTCAGGAATTCTGGGAGTTGAAGTCCACAAGTCATAAAGAGGCCACTATTCCCCATCCCTGCCCTAAAGCGTATAGTTAAGGTATTTTTTTTAAAAAAAAACAGGCCTTCTGAAACTATATTTCAGGGAATTCTAGAATGTGATGGGTTACTGCAAAAGATCAGAAGAAAAAGAAAGAACGGAAGAAAAAATCTGCCATGTTCATGTGAACATTGAATTTTCAATCCCTACAGCCTTTCCTCTTAATCAAGAGTTCCACTTTTTTTTAGCGAAAAGGTTTGGTGACCTGAAAAATTTGGAAACCTCCTGTTATAAATGACAGTTTCAAAGCCATATTATTTTCTCAGAGGTTGCTTTGAATTCAATGCAGTTTCTTCCCAGCTGCACAGTTACAGAGGACTGTACATTTCCCAAAACGAATGTTGGTTTTTTTTTTGCAAAATAAATAAATCCAGGAATGAGCAATGTGGCTAAAGAGGTGCTTTTTATTTAATTTAGGGCACAAGTATGTGCCCAGACCTGAACAGTACATTGCAAAGGAATCCTTCAAGAGTGACATTTCTCTGTATTTATTTTTGTAAGGGAGTCACATAAGTCATAATCAGAGGTGGAATTTCCAGAATAACCTCAATCAGGTGGCATCAGCAATGGATTAGAAGTATCAATGTAAAAATTCCTGCTTGCAGCAGGAAATGAAAATTATGATTCAATGAAAAGAGGTCTGATTCAGTTTTTCCTTACTGTACCCACTACCCATGGAATTGAAGTCGCAAGATTATGCCATCCCTGAGCATAATATGTTGGGCTTTTAAATATTTTTTACTGGCTCATACACACCTTCAGGATCAGAGTCAACATGGTAGGACTGGATGTAATATTAATCAGCTTTGTAGAGTTGCTTTAAGGCTCAGGTCCAATGCTATATGAGCCATATCCACCTGCTGCAAACAACTTTGTCTTTGTAAAATCTAGATTTGGGATATCTTTCCCTCTGAGGTCAGTTTGGTTCTGATATTGCTGGCCTTTTAGAAAGATTTGAATACCTCCTCCCAATTTGTGAAAAGTAACCTACAGCCATTGAATTATTGGTCACCTTGACATATATAAAGGGGTGAAATGTGGTTGTCCATGCTTTAAGAAAGTTAGAAATGGTTAGTATTTAGATGGGAGGCTATCAGAAAATAGGAGGATGAGGTGGCTCAGTGGCTAAGACTTTGAACTTGTCGATCAAAAAGGCCAGCAGTTCAGTGGTTTGAATCCCTAGCACCGTGTAATGAAGTGAGCTCCCGTCACTTGTCCCAGCTTCTGCCAATCTAGTAGTTCAAAAGCATGTAAAAATGCAAGCAGAAAAATAGGAACCACCTTGGTGGGAAGGTGTTCCTTGCGGCTTTGGCGTTTTGTCATGCTGGCCACATGACCACAGAGATGTCTTCAGACAGTGCTGGCTCTTCGGTTTAGAAACAGAGAGGACCACTGCTCCCTAGAGTCGGGAACGACTAGCATGTATGTGTGAGGAGAACGGTACCTATCAAAAAATAGCTGATATTTCAGCTAAATTATCTTGGAACAATCCTGATGGCAATTAGATTTGCCACAAAAAAAAGAGAGAACATTTTCCATACTTACTTGATATAGGAGTAGAGAGGTGATAATTACAGAGATCACAATGCATGGGTGCCACCATAGCAATTAAATTTACAATATTATATTTTGTAATAAATTAGTTCTTGAAGTACAGAAATAAGTAGCACTCGACAACTCAATAGCAAAGGGATAGTTTTTATGTAACAAGCATCACCTGAAAATTTTTCTATTCAAAGTAGCTCAATTCAGAAAATAAACCTATTGTTAATAACAGACAAATGGAATAGTTTTGGGGCCTTGAGAAATAGCTTAGGAATTGAGATTCCATGCCTCCTCCCTCCATGCACAAGGGATCTTTCATCTCTGCCATTTTATTTCTCACTCAAAAATAAACTTGAAATATCAAGCAGAATATATCTGGAAGGGAAGGTCTTCTAGTCCAACCCATTGTTCAAACAGGAGAGCCTATACCATTTCAGTCAAGGGACTGTCCAGTCTCTTTTTAAAAACCTCAAACGATGAAGCACCCATAACTTCTAAAAGCAAGCTGTTCCACTGGTTAATTGTCCACACTGTTAGGAAGTTTCTCCTTAATTCCAGTTTGCTTCTCTCCTTGATTAGTTTCCATCCATTGTTTCTTGTCCTGCCTACAGGTGCTTTGGTAAATAAGCCAACTCCCTCTTCTTTGTGGCACCCCCTCAAATACTGAAATGCTGGTATCATGTCACCCCAAGTCCTTTTTTTTCTCTAGACCAGCCAATCCCAAATCCTGCATTTTTACTGGCAACAAAGATGATTAGGGGACTGGAGACTAAAACATGAAGAATGGTTGCAGGAACTGGGTATGTCTAGTTTAATGAAAAGAAGGACTAGGGGAGACATGATAGCAGTGTTCCAATGTCCGAGGGGCTGCCACAAAGAAGAGGGAGTCAAGCTATTCTCCAAAGCACCTGAGGGTAGAACAAGAAGCAATGGATGGAAACTAATCAAGGAGAGAAGCAACTTAGAACTAAGGAGAAATTTCCTAAAACAATTAATCAGTGGACCAACTTGCCTCCAGAAGTTGTAAATTCTCCAACACTGGAAGTTTTTAACAAGAGGTTGGATAACCATTTGTGGTGCTGTAGAGGGTTTCCTGCCTAAGCAGGGGGTTGGACTAGAAAACCTCCAGGGTCCCTTCCAACTCTATTCTATTCTGTTTCTATGTAAATAGTGGGATTAAGTGGATGATAATTTCCTAGGCAGTTCCAGTCCAAGCTACCAGCCTTTGTCCTTTGAATAAATTGCATGCTGTCCCTGCTTGTGTTCTAATTCTGAGGTCACCAAGTGCATACCGGAGTTCTCAGCAGGGATTAAGCCTGTATAAACCACGCCAGGCCCTGTTACCTTCACTTTCTATAATAGGTGACTTGGACTTCTGAGTCACGTTATTACCTTATCAGTTCATTCTAAAGGTATATAGGGTATGAAGGAAAAGGTGAAAGAAAAGGATAAGAACAGCACACTACCACTTCATAATATATTTCTCAACTCCCTTGTACCTTTTCACCCCTACAATTTAAATTTCAAGGGAACCAATATTTCTCATAAAAGTATTTAAACCTGTCCTACAGCTTCCTGTTGATAGCAGTGAGAACAGTTTCAAGAGGCCAGAGTAATTGCTAATGCATTAGTCATTAAAGAGTAACTTTAGATCTGAATAGGTAATTTCATTAGATGGAGGAAAGAATCTGGATGACTATAGCAAACACAATGGGACTCTTGGGGGAGGGGAGATGATTGTGCCATGTAGAAATAGCTTGAAGGAATTTTATTTGTTTTGATTATTTTAGAATAGAATAGAATAACAGAATTGGAAGGTAACTTAGAGGTCTTCTAGTCCAACCAACTGCTTAGGCAGAAAACCATACACCACAGACAAATGGTTATCCAACATCTTCTTAAAAACTTCCAGTGTTGGAGCATTCACAACTTCTGGAGGCCAGTTTAACTGTCAGGAAATTTCTCCTTAGTTCTAAGTTGCTTCTCTCCTTGATTGGCTTCCATCCATTGCTTCTTGTCATGCCCTCAGGTGCTTTGGAGAATAGCTTGACTCTCTTTACTTTGTGGCAACCCTTGAGATATCGAAACACTGCTATCATGCCTACCCTAGTCCTCCTTTTCGCTAAACTAGACATACCCAGTTCCTGCAACTGTTCTTCATATGTTCTAGCCTCCAGTACCCTCATCATCTTTGTTGCTCTTCTCTAATTAGGTGTTCAAAACCTCTTCCCCTTTTTTCTTCATTTGGGTTTCCAACAGCCAATGTTTTTGCAGTTATTTGAGGAACAAGTTAAAGTGGACTCAGAAGTTAGATTTACGCATCACACTAAGCTCCAACCCATAGTTTAAATTGATAGTTCACATATTATACTAATCCACAACCCTACTACCATATGAACTGTGTTGATTGTCTATGGAGATTCTCAGTCATCCAAGTTATGATTGTCCCAAAGGTGCTTTTGCAAAAGACAATTGAACTTTTTGTTTTTGTTTTTTGTTTTTGTCTTGAAGACATTTCGCTTCACATCCAAGAAGGGAACTGTTTAGAACTGAAGAAGCTTCTTGGATGAGAAGTGAAATGTCTTCAAGCAAAGTCCAACTACCTTTTGAAAAAGCACCTTTGGGAAAATTCTGTTGATTAGCTTAGGAAACATATTAATCTCCCTCCTTGCAACACAAGAACGTATTCAGAGAACTGGAAGGAAAAGCTTTTGAGATTTACTGTATTCTGAATATTTCTTTAAAATGCATTGTGTGGGTAAACTGTACTTAAAATTCCACTAGGAACTGTATATGTCTTCAAACATTCTCAGGATGGGGGAAAGCCATTAGGGCTATTAATTCTGGGGAACATTGTTGGAAATATGCAATTCGTGTCTGTAACACTGTCGACCTTCGGAGGTGCATGCTCCAATTGTTTAGAATACAGGAAGTCAAACCCCTATTTCTGATTCTGGTGAAAGACTGTTCCTGTTTTTGACACCGGAAGATAAATAATTATTTTTAAATTTTCCCTAGAGTTTAGTGAGATCTTCCTAACTTCAGCAATGAAATAACTTTCTGCTGAAGGATTCTTTGTTTTGTTTGTTTCTGGTGTAAATGTAGTCCATGCAACCTAAGGATATGAATAAATGTAGTCATGTAAGAGATTACTCTTACAAAATCCTGCTTTTGGCTCACAAGACTCTGTGAATGGACAACATGCTCAAATGGGGGATTGCTGACCACTCCCAAATATTCTCAGATTAAAAAGCATTTCAATTTGGTTTATAGTCTGATTTATGGTTAAGAGGCTTTCTTGGCTATTCTATGATAGTCTTCTTCCATTTTGGTGTCTTCCCGATATATATATACTTCAATTCCCAGAATTTCCAGCAATTCCATATTGATTGGGGAATTAATTGGAGATTAAAATTCACACAACTGTAGGGTGCCCAGATCGAGGGGTATATTATAAAATACCCTTTACCAAGAAAGAGACAGAAGAAATATCATTCTTATTTTTCCTAATTTTTGAGGCTATTGATCATAGAATAGTTCTGAACTTACAGGTTGTGTTTGGCATTCATTGAATTTTCAGATTGCTGATCACAGAACAGAATCTATTGTTATTAAATATAACAAATTCTTTGTGTGTCCATTCACACATGGCCAATAAAGAATTCAATTCAATTCAATTCAATTCTACTCTACTCTACTCTACTCTACTCTACTCTACTCTACTCTACTCCACTCCACTCCACTCCACTCCACTCCACTCCACTCCACTCCACTCCACTCCACTCCACTCCACTCCACTCCACTCCACTCCACTCCACTCCACTCTCCACTCTCCACTCTCCACTCTCCACTCTCCACTCTCCACTTTCCACTTTCCACTCTCCGCTCCACTCTGCTCTCCACTCCACTCCACTTTATTCCATTAATTCTATTCTATATTTGAGATGAGGTCTGGAAAAGATGCCCAGTTGGACATGACAGCATGGAGGGCATATGCATGGTGGGCATATGGTATGGGAATAGGAGGTGTTGTAGATAACTGGGGCCTAAGCCATACAGTATCAGACTTTCTACATCAGAAAAAGCAGATTGCATTGGGCATCTAGTGCAGTTATTTCAACATAGGGTGGTACTGATATCTTCAAGATACTAGCACATTCACTGCCGTTTGCAATTTCTAGACCAGTGATGGCGAACCTATGACACGCGTGTCAGTGCTGACACGCGTAGCCATTTGGGGTGACACGCACAGGATTTCATGCGATTCATCCTCGGCTCCTGCATGGCCGTCGAGGATGAAAGAATCTGTGCTGGAGGAACGGGGGGGGCGGGATGTGTGATCTCCCCCGCCCACACTCACTTACTGTATCGCTGCCGCCCCTTTCTGAGCGCAGGGGCTGCTGGTAAGGTGTGCGTGCCGTGCGCACACACGTCATCAGCGCGGCGAGGGAGGACCCGCAGGAGAGGAGCGCGGGAACAGTGTGCGCCTCTCTCCAGTCAGGCCGGCACAGAGAGTCTACTCCTGGGACTGTCGGTTACGACCGCACCACAGCAGGGAACAGCGGAGTGCCAACGGGAACTGTGAGCGCCATTAGCAGCAACTATAAATTGCGCAAAATTATGTTTTTGTCGAAGTGACACACAACGCGAGTTATGCTCGATTTTTTGCCGATTTTTGACACACCACACCAAAAAGGTTGCCCATCACTGTTCTAGACCATCATTAGGGACCATTCCATAAAGAGCAATTCAGCTCTGAAGTGACCATTGTTCATGTACCAATACAGACCTCCTTTGTCTATGTAATATGAGAAATATACTTTTATTTAACATATACCAGTAATTTTTCAAATATTCACCAATGATCTAAATACCTACATCTTCTTTTATTTTGTTGATTTTTAAGTTGACGCCTTCTTTGTAGATTATATTGGTTGAGCAGCAATGTATCTACCACGGCTCTGATCTTGAAGTCAGCTTTAGAAACGTAACTGAGAAGTGTTAGGAATTTACACATTACAGCAGTGGTGGCAAATCTGTGACATGTATGTCATAGGTGATGTAGGAGATAACCAGGCTGAACCTGAGGCAGTGGTCAAACACATCATAACTCATGAGTCCTTGTGTGCCTTCAAGAGATCTAAGTCCAACCCACTTTGAATGCCTCTCTTATTTCTCATGCATTTCCCTTAACTGCTAGTTGGTCAGATTCTTATAGCGAACTTAAGCTTGCAATAAAGCTTTATACTCATTTGAACTGTCTGAATATCCTGATTTCCCTGGGGCTTGACAGGTTGGGTGACACACCAGCATTTGCCAACCCCTGACAACAACTATTCTCAAAAGCACACCCCATTCTTATGTGGTTTTTGGAGGCTGTGGAGGCCATGGAAGAACATCCTCCAAAACTGCTCCAAGAATGAAGGCTTGTGAGACCCATAACAGTCTCAGGTAAGCTGCAGGTGCCTGTAAACAGAAAGAGAGCTCTGTCTGGATGTAAGCAGCATGTGGCAGATTCTGGGAAGTGCTGAGTCATGGAGGCAATTGCACCATTCACCAAGACATGCATTCCTTGGGGAAAGGCACAAGGCAGCCTTTTTGAGTGGTAGCAGTGCTGAAGTTGAGACCTGGGCTTCTACTTCAGTTTAGCTTTGGCACTGCTACTATGTGTCATTGTTCAGAGTGACCTTTATGTAGGGGTGATAGAGAATTGGTTCTCTTTGTTTGGGGAAGGGTTGACATGCCAGCTGAGGCAAGTTAGGCATGTTGCAAATTTTTAACATGAGAAGCCCCAAAGGCTCACCACCCCTGTATTAGATATTTTTTTTAATTGATGGTGCCCTGCCCATCAATGCTTATGAACAAAAGGTTACTAGTACCTTTGTTGGCATCATAGGGCATGTACCACCTGGTTGGCTACTTTCCTTCAGAATTACAATCCAAACAACTTCACTGGATGTTGCTGTGGAGAACCAGGGATATGTTAGCTGTTACTTAAGGATAACTTAGCTGACTTCCTGAAGGAATGGTGGAATATACATTAAGGAGACACATGGACCCTCAGCAGCCAAAAACATGTTTGAAAACAATCAGCATTTTTTTTCCATCTTAAAATTTTGAGTTGCATTTACTCTCTACAAACATTTATCTAATGTAATTATAGTAACACTGAATTTTTTTCTATAATTGTCTATCTTGTTGGCAGCTGACCTGTGAAATACTTGTTTTAACACAGGCTAAAAGTTTTTCAAGGCAGCATTTGAAATTTACAGCTGCACTATATTTGAACTTCAAAAAGACATTGGAGAACTATATTTTTCCAGTATATCTTTAAATCAAAGCGCAAACATTCTCTTGGTTTTTAAGTCAAGGCTGAGCAACATGCCAAATAAGTGAACAAGGCAGTCACTGGACTTTCCATTCCCAAGGGAGGTGGTTAGAAAAAAGACCTGGTTAGATAAAGTGCAGGATTAGAACACTATTTTTTCCTTCCAAATTTTGAATCTGAACAATAATAAAGGACATTCTCCTCCTCCTCCTCACCCAAGGTCCTTTTGTAAAGTGCATTATCAAGCAAGGGAATATTTGAAAGGCACATTAGAGTTGAGAAAGGACTCTTTGCACAGGAAGAAGGAGGAACCATGTCATTTAAAACGGGCCTATGGTTTAGTGCTACTATGTAATCTGTGCCTATTATTCTACAGGTGTTCACGAACTCATTGTTAAACATTTGGGTACACTTTGTCAAGTTATTTCCGGCCTCCTGCTTCTGAAGAATTGCATGCTAAGGCAAAGAAAACACAGTGTCTGTTTGTTTGCATACTGTGGTTTAGCTAGTAACCCTGTAATGACGCTTTTGAAAAATGAGTGCCAAATTGTCCCACGTTTCTGTTTCATATTTAGAGGAACTGACTTTTGATTGAGTCTTTGATTAATCATTCTTGGCTTGGGAAATAGCATGTGGAAAAATGACTGGAACCTATTGTGAATTTCAGAACGATACTAGAAGAGCATCTGGCGAGCAAGGAAAACACAAAGAATCCCCAAAGATTTGATCTTAGGTATTTGTAGGTGCACATTGTGAAAAAGAGGCAACTTTGTACCATCAGACTGACAATTCAATGGAGCAACATGGAGTTGGGGAGAGTTTTTCGTTTTTTTATTTTATTGTTATTATCAAACTGCTTTTATAACTCAAAACTCTGCAAGAGTTGGGAGTGATGTGTGGACAGAGCTGATTTTTAACATTCTACAAAATTCTTTGAGGTCTTAAGTGCCTGAAATACTGACTGAGATCAATCAACAGAATGGATCTGTTCAGAATCCATATCATGGGCAACTAATCCATTTCCAAACTCAGCTCAAAATACAGGTATATTCCTTGTCTAGCAACACAACTAGCAATTTGGTAGTTAAGCAAAACAGTCACTAAATAAAATTTGAACTGGGCTTATGATCTTCCTTCAACTTTCCTTTGCTTTACAGATCTCTGAACTTTGCAAATATGCAGAATGGCCATAAATTTACTTTTTATATCAACTTACTTGCCATTAGGCACAGCTGTGGACAAGGCACCAAGCAGATGTTTGCAGTAGGAATTCCAGACAAGAACAAGAAGATAGGGCAGTATAACCCATGTGCTATGCAGTCTTTAAGATATGAAATGAAGAGGAGAAATAATAGCGGCAGGTCAGGACTGGCATTAGAGCCAAAGTGGCACAGTGGTTAGAGTGCAGTACTGCAGGATACTTCAGCTGACTGCTAGCTGCAGTTCGGCAGTTCAAATCTCACCGACTCAAGGTTGACTCAGCCTTCCATCCTTCCAAGGTGGGTAAAATGAGGACCCAGATTGTTGGGGGCAATAGGATGACTCTGTAAACCGCTTAGAGAGGGCTTTAAGGCAATGTGAAGTGGTATATAAATCTAAGTGCTATTGCTATTACCTCTAAATGAAGAAAACTCTTTGGTTGGTAAAGTAGCACAGGTGGTAAAGAGGTCCAGGCGTCCCTATACAGCCCTTCCTTATTACCACCGTGGTTGTCCAAAATAGCTTGCCATTTGGTCATAGGTTCCACATGCAGTGGTCACTGGCCATGGCGGTTGTTTATAGAGGCAGCCACTGTGGTCATTTCACCATGTGTCTTTCTAAGGATCTCCTCAAAAGTATGTCTACAGTGCAGTTAGCTACTCTTCTTGTTGTCTATGGAGATTTTCAGCTATCCAAGTCATGGTTTTCCTAAAGGCGCTTTCTCAAGAGGCAACTGGACTTTCTGATTTTTCTTTGAAGACATTTCACTTCTCATCCAGGAAGCTTCTCCAGCTGTTCTTGGATGAGAAGTGAAATGTCTTCAAATATCAGTTTTGATCTGACTAATGCCAAATACTACTATATACACATTCAGCATTTAGAACAAGCAGCCTTGTTTTTATCCAAATTAAAGCAATATGGAATTTATACAACTAAAAGAAAGTGAAGGGATTAATTGTGCATCAAACATTTCATAATGTGGCTGACCCTCCCGAGTGTGAAATCTCACATGATCATCAAAAATAATTCTGTCTAGAAAATGACTTCATTTAGAAAACATAAAAATGAAGAGAAGGAAAACTTCTTCATATCAAACTGTTCCCTCTGGCTGAGTAAGAATGTCATGTAATTTTGCAAGGACCATTCCTGCTATAGTTTGCAGGAACGCTACCTAAAGACTACTTTGCCACCTCACAGAGTTTTGGGCCAAAGTCTCCTTCTATTAATAGTATACCAGGATCAGAGGGTCAATCATAAGAGGTTTGCCCAGGGTGGTTTTCTATGAAAGTAAGTTAAAAATAGACAAAAGTTCTATCTTGGTCAAACGTTAATTTGGTGAGATAAAAATAAGTACTGCACCAAACCTCCCAGGCCAATAAAAACATGACTTGGGTCACTGAGTCTTCTGCAGTTGCTAAAACTGTGGAATAAGCATAAACCCTAACAACCCACTCTTCAGGATACTTAGAATAGAATAGAATAGAATAGAATAGAATAGAATTCTTTATTGGCCAAGTGTGATTGGACACACAAGGAATTTGTCTTTGGTGCATATGCTCTCCGTGTACATAAAAGGGAAACAAAAAAGAAAAAGAATACATTCATCAAGAATCATAAGGTACAACACTTAATGATAGGCATAGGGTACAAATAAGCAATCAGGAAACAATCAATATCATTAGGAATCATAAATATACAAGTAACGAATTACAGTCCTCCAGTCATAAGTGGGAGGAGATGGTGATAGGAACGATCAGAAGATTAATAATAATAGTAATGGAGACTTAGTAAATAGTTTGATAGTGTTGAGGGAATTATTTGTTTAGCAGAGTGATGGTGTTTGGGGAAAAAACTGTTCTTGTGTCTAGTTCTGCGTGCAGTGTTTTACAGTGTCATTTTGAGGGTAGAAGTTGAAACAATTTATGTCCAGGATGTGAGGGGTCTGTAAATATTTCCACAGCCCTTTTTTTGACTAGTGTAGTATACAGGTCCTCAATGGAAGGCAGGTTGGTAGTAATTGTTTTTTCTGCAGTTCTAATTATTCTCTGAAGAAATTATCCTACTTTCAAAGAAAGGAATAAAAGCTAAGCAAAGTGATAAAAATGTGATTTGATGCACTGGATCTTCTGAAGCTGCTGAAATGATAAAATGGATATACATTGAAGATACATTTTAACTGTTGCTTTTAATCTACTTAGACTTTATTCTAGTTGCATGCATTCTTTTAGCAAGTTTGAAGTTATGATGGCAATGAATGGTGGTGATGAACAGTTTTTAGATTTCCCTTCCTGGATTGGTGCCTCTTGAACACACTTCCCTTAGAACTGCATGAGTAAGCAATGGACATTCTGGTCTCAATTGCCATTGTAAGTTCAGGACTTTCTGTATTGCCCTCAGCTACCTCCTCAAATTTCATGAGATTGCCAAGAAAATTTAAATAAGTCTTTTTAAACCAGATGAAGTAGGAAAGAGGGAATGGAGGATGGAAATCAAATCATGCAAACCAGGGGAATAAGGATTTTACTTTAGGCACACTCTTCCTCAATTGACCATGCTGACATTCTCCTCACCAGATCTAAAAAATAAAACAGAACAAAACAAAACAAAGCCAACCACAAAGACTAGAGGTGGATCTTAATTTGATAATATTTTACTCACCCATGATCCAGCTCAGTATTTTGTCAGGATCTTTTCCATTATCTACAATTCGCTTCTTTCAATGGAAACTCTGGATGCTAAATTTGCAATATTTGACTTCTGTATGCAATGCATTTGTTGTCACCGTGTTTTAAAATGACATTCTTATCTTGTTTCTCTGCTCAAGAAAACTTAAAACAATAGAAATAAGAGAATAGGAGCAGTCAAAATTGACTCTCTTTTATTGTAAGCTGTCCATATGTGAGATGGAAGGCTAAACAAATGAATGCCTCATTCCACAACTAGACAAGGCCTGCTGTGGATTCCCTCCAATTGTATGGCCCATCTATCCCAAAACAAATGTATGTTGATCAGTGTTGTGCAAGAATCTGCCTTGCATTCGTGCAACTTGTCACAGCTAGTATGGGGATTAAAGGTGTGACTCAAGAAGCAGCATAAAGGTAGATCTGCACTGTGTGTGATTCAAAAGGTTAGGCTATCTATAGCGTTGAGCACTCTGAAAATGACTCAGAGCAAGTACTTCAGATGTCACAACAGCACTTCACAGCTGTTCAGAGAAGCGGCCTAATCCTTCCCACACCTGGACAAAAGCATGAAAAAAAGATTATGTTGCTTTAAGAAACCCACTTATTAGAGCTACTACAATTGCCACCTTCTTCAAGCTAGCACAAATCCTGAAGGAAGTTGACCAGCCTTAGGACAACCACATTACCTTATTTTTCCTCATTTAGTTCAGTGTTTTTCAAACCTGACAGCTTTAAGAGTTATGGACTTCAACCCTCAGAATTCCATATATTTTAAATTTGTCAAGTTTGAACAAACACTGGTTTAGATTAGACCATCCTTCCAAAGAATGTTAGACAATTCATTCCCAGAGCCTCTCTTGGCCAGACATCGAGAAAAATAAAAAAAGGAGTTTAAAAGCTTGACTTTTACATTTCTTGTAGCTTTTAAAGCCATCTTGTGGTCCACAATATCTTCTATTTGCTGATTGTTTCCAGAAGCCTTGAGGTATTCAGCTACTCCCAGGATGTTGAATTTATAACTACCACAGGCTGAAGATAGGAAGGCCTGGAGGAATATTGTCCATGGGATCACGATGGATCGGACATGACTTCACAACTAACAATAACAGCTGAGCACCAATGGCTTCTTGGTATTCTTTATCTGAATCTCAGGTATCGTTTTCGATTAACAAGTGTTATTTTAAAAGCATAAGCTTTCATGCACTGCAACCCGCTGCATCGCTGCATAGAATGGTGAGACTGATGTAGGATTAAACTGGGAATAAGTGGAGGAAGAAAGGGAGGGGAAGATAGCTTGGTTATGAGATTTTTCCTCCCCTCTGGTTTAAATCCTACATCAATCAAAAGCTTACACCTTTTAATAAAATGCCTTAGTTGGAAAAAGTGCTCTCAGCTGTGGTTTGTTATTTTTTGTCACCGTAGATTGACGTGACTGTCCTCCTAGATTGGTTTGTATTTGTATGCATTAGTTTGTCAAACATGTACAAGATAGCAGGTATAAATATAAACATGGACATGAATGAAAGAAATGAATACAAATAAAGGGGACAGTAAGACAAGGATGGTAGGCACATGGTGCGCTTATGCACACCCCATTACAGGCCTCTTAGGAATGGGGTGAGGTCCACGGTAGACAGTTTAAGGTAGAAGCTGTCAGGGTTTGAGAATGTAACAATGGAGTCAGGTAGAGCATTCCAGGCATTGACCACTCTGTTGCTGAAGTCGTATATTTTGCAATCGAGTTTGGAGCGGTTTACCTTGAGTTTGTATTTATTGTTTCCCCGTGTATTATTGAGGTTGAAGCTGAAGTAGTCGTTGACAGGTAGGACATTGCAGCAGACAATTTTGTGTTACTATGCTTATGTCAGACTGCAGGTGGTGCAGTTCCAGATTGTCCAAACTCAAATGTAGGTAGGTAGAGAAACTGAATGATTTTTTTCTCTCTCTCTTAATTTTTTCAGGAGATAGAGCATCTCTAGGGGAGACTGGGGAAGTTTACAATCCTCAGGCCACATCTGCCCTTTGGCTGTCCCTATCAGGTCTGTGTGGATGGCTTTTATTTTAAGGAAACTGCCCCCCCCATTTACGTATGAGTGTGCATTTCTGCCTACAGATCTTCATAGCCTCATAGGTTGAGCTCTCCACAACTGTCTCAGTTTCTCATGTGCTCTAGGGCTCAGCCACGATAGTATCAGTGCTGAGTGGAAAAGCTCCATGGAAGGAATTCCTTACTGAGTTCTCCTCTTGGGATTTAATAGAAACATGGGCAGCATAGTAGAAACATCACAGTCCAAATAAATAGTTAACAGAGGACACTTATATTTGACCTGTGTATAAGAGTTTTAAAGGAATGAAGAATGAGCAAGAAGACACAACTTATAGTTCACCCTCAGCTACAGATGCTGTGTATGCCTTTGGACCAGTTCACAGAATAACAGAACAGAATAACAATGTTGGAGGGGACCTTGGAGGTCTTCGAAGTCTGATGCCATGTCAGACAAATGATTGTGTGGTCTCTACTTAAAAACTTCCCACAACTACTAAAGGCAAGCATTTCCACTGATTAATTGTTCTAACTGACAGGAAATTATTTCTTCTCGCTCACTCAGCCTATTACTACCTCAGAATTACAGGGTTCTATCTGAACAGTAATTGACCATATTAATTCATTTACAAGGGTGGAATCGCATTATTGTCATGCTAGAAGTGACTGCATTCCACAAAATAGGAACTCACACATGTCTTGCAATAACAGATTTTCTTCGGAATCACCCACACATTGAAAGCATTGAAGTGAGGTTTTCTGTACCAAGCCATTCTTGCATTCAAGAAGTGGATAATATATATAGCATAATTGAACATCCTTTTGCTACCAGCAATATTCTTTTCATCAGTTTCTTTCCTAATATTGCTGAAAAAAGCCAAGCGACACCAGCCATTGAAAATCATCCAGATGAAGCCCAGACATTTTAAAAATTACTCCATGTGTTCAAAGCAGTTTCAATACAGTAATATGCTACAGTAGCATAACTAAAATTCACCCAGACCCATTCAACAGTAAGGGTCAAGACAAGATGGGAGGGCAAAAACATGGTCACCATCCGTGCCTTTGAAAAGAAGAAGAGTGTTTGCAGGAAACTTGCTTCGCCAACACCACCTGCCGCATCTGTTACATTGCCTGTGCCTAAGACAGAGTTACAGATACACACACTATCCAAAGCAAAACAAGATGACATAGAACAGATGCTCAAATGGATGCCTAAAGTCGATAATGACTATTACTGCACCATTTTGAAGAAACCGTTATGCAAAACTGGGGTTAACTAGTCATTCTCAATATTAAGACATTGCATCCTAAAGGAGCCACATACCTCCCTTAGACCAATAAGATCGCACAGGATGGACCTTCTCCGGGTGCCTTCAGTGGGACAATGCCGGCTGGTGATGCCTAGGAGTAGGGCCTTCTCTGTTGCCGCTCCGGCCCTATGGAATGAGCTGCCCCCAGAGATCCGGGCCCTGCCCACTCTCATGGCCTTTCGCAAAGCCATTAAAACCTGGCTTTTACGGCAGGCCTGGAGCTGTTGACCCCTTGATTGAGGTCCAGCCCCCTTTCGATTGGGTGTTTGTTGTGTTCCTTTTTTAAACTTTGTTGTGTCCCATTGTTTTTAAAAAATTCTTTTTAAATTTTTTCATTTCTGTAAGCCGCCTGGAGTCCCTCGGGATTGGGCGGCATAGAAATTCAATAACTGAATGAATGAATGAATGAATGAATGAACATTTAATGCTGAACCTTCATATAGCAATTACAAACATTTTATGATCACAAAAACAAAGACTAGTTAATATCAAGTTGAATTCAGCGCTTTTTTCAATTTATTTTTAGTAAACTTTGTAACTCTCATTTTTATGGTGTAACTTAGTGTGACAATGTTCTACCTGATATTTGGAGCCTCCAGTATAACCACAAGATGATTCATCATCAACCTCATTTTTTTTTCCTTGCGTGCACTATTTCTTGGTAGGCTCACATACCAAAATTTTATTTGCTACGTACAATGGGGCAACCAGTACATTTTTTTCAAATTTTTAAGGTTCATTCTCACAAAAAGGGTCTCGACACACATAGAACCCTATAATACTGAGGTCGCGCTATGACATGGAGGGGAAAAATAGAAGCATGTTAGTGGGACCATGGACACTTAAAATGATTTGGAAGAAATACAGGTACCCATTGATTTATGACAAGTCACTTGGAGACCGTTTGAAATTATGACACCTCTTCAGGGTGTACAGATCTCACTGTACAGTTGCTGTACTGTACTGTACAGTTCTGAGGTAAGTTCTGATGGCTTCCCACACCCCATAATCACGTGACTTCATTTTGGGCACTTGGCAACCAGCCTGTATGACGTGACCTGACAAAACCTGCATTTGTGTCCATTTGCAGTGTCTCATGTTTTTCCACATTTTTTTTTGCAACTAATGAACAATGGGTTTCCTTAATGATCAAGGCATTTGCTTAACTGCAGTGGTTGTTTGTTGTTGTTGTTGTTGTTTGTTTGTTTATTGGATTTATATGCCGACCTTCTCCCAAAGGACTCAGGGCGGCGTACAACATTAAAAAAAAACACATATTACAAAAGTTAAAAAGAAAATTAGATAAGAGTACTCAAAAATAACCCAATTAAGATTAACAATAACATTTAAAAATTACATTAAAATTAATAATAATCAATCATTCATTTTATTTTGATTCAGGCCAGGCCGGCTTGCTGGAAAAGCCAACTTTTTAGGGCTCGTCGGAAGGACCGGAGGTCAGGGATTATACAAAACTCTGGGGCCAGCTCATTCCAGAGGGAAGGCGCTCCCACAGAGAAGGCTCTCCCCCCCCCCCGAGGGTCGCTAGCCAACACTGTCTGGCCGACGGCACCCTGAGGAGGCCAACTCTGTGGGATCGCACTGGACGGTGGGAGGCTACCGGTGGCAGTAGGTGGTCTCGCAAGTATCCTGGGCCTAAGCCAGGGAGCGCTTTAAAGATCATAATTAGTACATTGAATCGCACCCAGAAGACAACCAGCAACCAGTTCAGGCCACTTTTTGTCAGCAGCATTAGCTTAACAATGGCAGCAAAAAAGAGCAAGTCAGCCATGTGAGAGACCTATGGGCTGCTGGGGGTTTGCAGGGGTTCGGGAGAAACTCTAGCTAAGATTCAGTGCAGTTTGGAGAACCTCCAAATCGTACTCCTGGCTGGCCCTGCCCACCCTGCTCCTCCCCTCCCAGTAGTTCCCATGCAGCCCGTTTTGGATGCAGGAAGTGCAGGATGCATGCAGAGGCTTGGGGAGGGTGAAAAATGGGCCTATTGGAAGTTCTGGAGGTCCCAGAGGGCCTCTGGAGCCTGGGGAGGCTCTTTTCACCCTCCCAGAGGCTTGAGGAAAACCTCCGGAGCCGAGGGAGGGCAAAAGCCCCCCCTGCTGTGGTGCAGGAAGCTAACTAGGCCACTCCCACCATGGCCACGACCACCCAGCAACCAGGCAGAGAACTCCTTGCTAAAACATTTTAAGCCCACCCCTGGCAGTCTCTCTTATTGTCATAAGTTAAGGACTTACAACCACACTATCTATTGGGTTCCATGAAAGTGTCGAACCTCTCAGCTGTACATTGGATCTCCATGACTTTTCCCAGGCTTTCATGTGAAGATAAAAAGGGGAACCCCATTTTAACAGTCAAATCAAACAGCCAGATTTACTAAATTGATGGCTTAAAGCAACTCTATCCCCCCCCCCCACAAGCTTTTGCTGAAGCTCAGACTACTTGAATAAAGAGTTAAGGGGTTCTGTGCTTCTGTGAACTCCAAAGCACTTTTGAATCATGTTTGAACTATGCACGGCCCTACGACTTAGATTTTGATCAGTATTCTAATGTCAGCATTTTTAAAATGTGGAGCAATTCCATCCCAGTGGATTGCACATAGTCCCCAGGGCATGTTTTTCAAAATGTAAATGTAAACACACCAGAGATTGGAGAATCAACCTTCACACTCAAGTTTTGTTTCAGCAAGTCAGAACATCAGTTCAATGGTCAAAATAAAATAAAATAAAAACGATCTGAGAAATCATTGCAGACTTTGGGTGGGGGTGTGTAAGATATACATGCTACAATCTTAGGTTTCCGCAGAGGTTGTCACACTGCCTAAAGAATTATTGACAGGCAGAGTAATTGATTACATGAAATGTAGCCATGAAGAATCAGACACAAAGATGTGTGCAGCCAAGAATTACTAATATGGCCATCAAATCTGAGCTTCAATTGCTGTAATTGTACTTCTCTGGCTGAGGCTGAATTGCACAGCAAGGTTTTCCACTACAGATGCATTTCCTTATTTTATAACACTTTTCAGTTTTCAAGGCAACTCCCAGCAAAGTTGTGAAAATTGTTTTTAATGTTTTATAAGAAGGCTTGCAATTGAAACAGCAATATTAAAAACACACACACACACACCACAATTTAGGCCCGTAATCCATATAAATGATGTCAAAAAGCAGATTCAGCCAAGCATGATCAGTGAAAAGCAGAAGGGGATAATGTGAAATTATTAGTGTCCCAACATTGATGCTGTATCATGGTTATGTGAGTTGAAATGCAAATTCTGACTTCTGCTAAAAGGCACAGAATGCATCATTCCCCTTAGCAGAATCCGCATCCCTATCACATATGACTAAAGGATTAATTGGACTATGAAGATCTTGTTGTTGTTAGTTGCGAAGTCATGTCCGACCCATCCTGACCCCATGGACAATGTTCCTCCAGGCCTTCCTGTCCGCTATCATCCTCTGGAGTCTATTTAAGCTCACACCCACTGCTTCAGTGACTCCATCCAGCCATCTCATTCTCTGTCGTCCCATTCTTCTTTTGCCCTCAATCTTTCCCAGCATCAGGCTCTTCTCCAGTGAGTCCTTCCTTCTCATTAGGTGGCCAAAGTATTTGAGTTTCATCTTCAGGATCTGGCCTTCTAAAGAGCAGTCAGGGTTGATCTCCACTAGGACTGATTTGTTTGTTCACCTTGCAGTGCAAGGGACTTGCAGGAGTCTTTTCCAGCACCATAGTTCAAAGACCTCAATTCTTTAACACTCAGACTTTCTTATGGTCCAACTTTCCCAGCCATACATTGCAACTGGGAAAACCAAGACCTTATTTTAATCATACCACCTCATTAGAAAGCTGGAAAAGAATGAAATCTCCCCTCCATCCATTTCTAAAAGAGAAAGTAACAGAATAACAGAGTTAGAAAGGACCCTGAAGGTCTTCTAGTCCAACCCCCTGCTCAAACAGGAAACCGTATACTGACATTTCAGACTAATGGTTGCCCAATTTCTTTTTTAAAATCTCCAGAGTTGGAGCACCCACAACTTCTGGAGGCAAGTCAACCCACAGATTGCCATAAATGTTAGAACTGTCAAGAAATTTCTCCTTAGTTCTAGGTTGCTTAGAGAACTAAGGCCACATTACTTCCTCTTGGGTGCACCACAGTTTGATTCAATGATTCTGGATGTCTGCACATCCAGAAGCAAAGACCAGTAGTGGTTTCCGGATCCCGTTGCAACCGGTACAGTGCAATGGGGCCCAGCATCCACCACATGAATGCATGTAGCATGCACACGCACACACACAGCATGTGCATGCGTCCTTACCTCCTGCGATGCTCCACGACACCTCTGGGACACTCCAGCTGCTCGACAGAGCATTGCGTGGGCGCCGTATGCTCTGTGCATAGAAGCACCAAAGAGCTCAAATACAGGTAAGGCTGGCGGGTGGGTGGGTGGGCCCTCTGGAGCACCATACTGGAATGGTACCCGGTGCTCCCGGCAGGCACTGGTACCGCCGTACCGGGGCATACCGCCTGCAACCCACCACTGGTAAAGACCCAGAAAATACAGGGCCATAGCTGTGAGATGATGCAAAATTGCTGGAGAGGAAACACAGTATCTCTTTGCTTTAGTATGGAGAACGATGGGGCTGCAGAATGCAGGACATCTCCTTGAGAAAGAATGTCTCAAATGCCTTCTATGCACAAGAAAGGGAAGCATGATCAGGCAGGAGATCGTTTATGCTAGGAAAGGCTTCATCCCATTATATTTTTATATATTTCTCTCTCATTATAGAGAGCCAATTTGGTCTTGTGCTGTGATGGTGAACCTATGGCACATGTGCCCGAAGTGGCACGTAGAATCATGTTGCCCGGCATGTGTGGCATTGCCTGTTCCTCTTCTGTGTTTCTGGCATGCATGCGTGCGTGACGATCAGCTGGCCTTTATGCGTGCCTGAAATAGGAAGAGCTGGTCTTCTGTTTTCCGGCGTGAGCATACACATCAGCCAGCTAATCGTTATATCTGCCAGTAATCAGAAGACTAACTGGCCGGCACGCAAGCATGCACCGGAAACCGGAAATTCATTTCCCAGTGTGCACATGCGCCCTGGGCAGCTCCTCTTTTGGGTTGCAGCCCAGACGAGCACACACTCCCTTTTTGGCAGTTGGTGCTAAAAAAGTTCTCCATCATTGGTCTAGTGGTTAAGGTACCAGCCCACAAAGCAAAAGTCCATGAGTTCAAGTCCTGCCTTAGCCATGAAACCCAGCTGGGTGACCTTAGGGGTCACTCTCTCTCAGCTCACCTCACCTTACAGGGTTGTTGTTGTGGAGAAAATAGGAGGAGGAACGTGTGCTGGTATGTTCGTCGCTCCGAACTATTTGTAAAAAGTAATAAAGACAAATATAATAAATAAATACCTACCATGCCAATGACCATACCAATGACCATTGACAGTCATTTCTATAATATTGCACTTGTGTTGATTTTAAAGATCCCTGATTCATTCCCTGACATCTCTCTGTGCTATGGGGAAAAATTATTTAGAAGATCCAGATGTCAACCCTGAAGCTGGTCTGATGGAGGCCATTTTAAGACTTCAATGCTGACACACTAAAAAAAAAGAATAATACAATAATAATACAATACAATAGCAGAGTTGGAAGGGATCTTGGAGGTCCTCTAGTCCAACCCCCTGCCTAGGCAGGAAACCCTATACCATTTCAGACAAATGGCTATCCAACATCTTCTTAAAGACTTCCAGTGTTGGGGCATTCACAACTTCTGGAGGCAAGCTGTTCCACTGATTAATTGTTCTAACTGTTAGGAAATTTCTCCTCAGTTCTAAGTTGCTTCTCTCCTTGATTAGTTTCCACTCATTGCTTCTTGTTCTACCCTCAGGTGCCTTGGAAAATAGTTTGACACCCTCTTCTTTGTGACAACCCCTGTAGGGATGGGGGAACAGAGATAGTTGGGGTGTTGTAGTCAAAACAAAATACTTTCTCTTGGGAACCAAGGACATTCCCGCAGGTGCTCGGAAAGAGGGGACAGGAGTCACCTAGCAACTGGACAGTATCCTGATTGGACCATGTGACTGATTATTTTGAGAAAGTGACAAACTTTACTTTTAATTAGATGAAAACCGCAGGAATAATCAGAGCTGGTTTTCAGCTTGTCCCAATATGCCATATCCAGTAAACCTATTCTTTGAGGAAATTTCCTGCCTCAGAATTTTGTTTGCTATGAGTATATCACCTGGAACCCTGATATCAGAGTTGATGCTACTGAATGTTGACAATGCGATGGTAGGTGAACTAAAGGACGGTTCTTCCAAAAGCTGCTTCTAATTTATTTATTTATTTTATTTATTTATTTATTTGTCTTGCATGCTGCCCACATCCGGAGGACTCCGGGCGGCTCACAAAAGACAAGGGAAAGGGGGGAAACGAGACAAAAACAACATATTAAAAACAAAAACCAACATTCACAATTTCCGTGGAGGTAGATGTTCTCAGACCACCCCAGCCTGCTGGAACAGCCAGGACTTGGTGGCTTTGCGGAAGGCCGGGAGGGTAGTAAGGGTCCAGATCTCGACAGGGAGGTTGTTCCAGAGGGCCGGAGCTGCAACAGAGAAGGCTCTCCCCTGGGGAGTCGCCAGCTGACATTGGCTGGCAGATGGAATCCAGAGGAGACCTAACCTGTTAGATCTAATTGGTCTGAGAGAGGTAATCGGCAGGAGGCGATCTCTCAGGCCTTCTCTATGACTAGATTCATTATAGGATGCTACTGACACTCATCATATGTTGAAATATCTATGGAAATTCATCAGTCATCCAGGTCATGGCTGTCCCAAAAGCACCTTTGGGATATGCTGATATGGTTGAGGTTACAATGGATACAATGGATACTCTACAAATATAGCAGACAAGAAGCTTACCCAGAAGGACTACTTCGAACTTTAATATAAGATTAAAATAAAGGTTAAGGTTTCCCCATGTTCAACTCTAGGGGATGGTGCTCCTTTCCATTTCTTAGTTGAGAGAGCTACTGTTGCCCAAGGACATTTCTGCGGTCATAACCAAGGTTCAGGGAATGCTGTTACCTTCCCACCGAAGTGGTACCTATTTATCTACTTGCATTGCATTGATCTCGAACTGCTAGGTTTGGAAGAGCTAGGTTAAGTAACAGGAGTTCATCCCATTGCGCACTCGCTCAGGTCTTGACTGGTGAGTCGTTGCGCTACCTAATATAAGTTTACATTAGCAGAATATTGCAAATCTGAAATTGCATCTCTCCCCAGACTTTACCTTTAGAATACTTCTGCATGCTAAACTACCTCTGATCTGACCATTCCTTAGTCTGTGAATTTTTGTACTGCCATCAAAGGACATTCTCTCTTATTACTATATCTGGCATGGCCTGTTCAATACTGATGCTGTTCAGATATATTGAGACTATTTTTAAAAAAAATAAATAATATAAACAAGATCAATTCCTGTTGAAGGGAGTATGACTAAAAAGAAACCCAACTTTTCCAAAAAGTTGAATACTAACATAGATGGACATGATGTTATGGAAACTATATTTTTGTATTTTTGAAAAGTTCCTCATTAAAGTTCCTCATTGAGGTTACTCATGAAAGCCTCTTGAGTAAACTTAGTGATCATGGGATAAGAGGCCAGATTGCTTATGGATTGATGATTGTTTAAAAACAGAAATAAAGGAGTAGAGATAAATATACAGTGTTCTTCATGGATGCAAGTGAACTCTTCTAAAGAACTTTTCGGATTAATGCCTTTTACAAAATCTTTTGAACTGACTGCTCTTCCATTCTATAAATTGTTACTTTGAAGGGCTAGAAGTTGCTGTCTTTATAATCTGAGGAGGAATAAACAAAGGGTGATTATTCTCCCCAATGTTTAATGTTTCTATGGTGCAGAAGACATGACCGGGAACAAGGATAGAACCAACTGTTTGATTGTTTATTTCACTGAATTATAGGCTGTCTCAATCAGAATTTGGAAAACATTCCACTTGATTACCATATTTTTTGGAGTATAAGATGCACCTTTTTTCCTCAAAAAAGAGGCTAAAAATCTGGGTGTTTTATACATCGAACACAGCATTTTTTGCCCCCTGAAGCCCCCCCTTCACCCAAATGGCCATGCATACCCTTATGGAGGATTTCAGAGAGTTCCTGGGGGCTGGGGAGGGCAGAAATGAGCAAAAAATGGGCAGTTTCCCCCCCCAGCCCGCAGCTGCACTCTATAAGCCTCCATAAGGCTGTGCATGCATAATACGGGCCCATTTTTTGCTAGCTTTTGCCCCCCCCCAAGTACTCTTCAAGCCCCCCCCAAGGCTATTCATGCCTTTTTTAAAAAAAAAAGGGGGGGGCATTTTCATGAAAAACGGACTGTTTTTGGGAGGTTTGCAGAGTGCAAAAACTTTTTTTTCTTTTGGAAAGCTCTTTAACTGACTGATGAGAATTACATTGATCAAGTGCTATGCCAGCAGAAACAAAGTCTTGGGTGCTGCAGATTGTCAATGATTTCCTTCTCCAGCACATGGATAAATACACCTGGAAACATCTACCTACCTACCTACTCTTTCCCCCCCTACCTATCTACTGTATTTATCTTTCTTTTTCTCTCTCTCTTCCTATTTCTCTCTCTGTCCCTCTACCTACCTATCTACCTACACACACACTCTCTCTCTCCCTACCTACCTACTGTATTTCTCTCTTTCTCTCCCTCTTTATCCCTCTATCTATCTACCTACCTACTTTTTAAAAAATGTGCCTCTTCAAAACCTTGGGGCGTCTTATACTTTGGGGTGTCTTATAGTCCAAAAAATACAGTAGCTGTTAATAGAACCAGGAACAGCTGGAAATGAATTGGGTCAGTTAAAACTTCGCTGGGGAATGTATTAAACAATCTAAGAGGGAGTCTTAGAGTTTGCTTGTGTAACAGGCCTGTGAAATCCTTCAAAATCCCCAAATGTTTTCAGTAACTGGGCATCTGTTATGATATTTCTCTTACTCCCAGCAATTATAGTATGAATCATGGAGACATTGGAAGTAGTTATCTCTCAGCAAATGGGTAAAAATGACAGTGATTAACTGTAATGAGGAAATGTAACATGGGGATTGCTGTTCCTGGACAGTTATTGATCCAAGAGTGACTTGCATTGAGTTGTAACACGACCTGCTTCAAGTGGTTAAGTGGGAATTGGCCACATATGGCAGGCAGGATGTGAGAATTATGTCATAAATATAGGAGATGATCTTTTAAGTGTGACTGTTTTGGTTGGCAAGAGGCTGCTCAACTAAAATAGCAGCACTATAGCACAGTAAATATGTCTGTTCTTGAAACGCCAGTTATATTACATGTCAACAGAACCCTTTATTGAATTAAGAGGCACACTACATTTGTCAAAAATTGGTTTCTTGTTGATATCATGCTGTATTTTCAAAAGGGGTGAAGGTTGACAATAAATTTCTCCTGCCACCAGATTGACACAACAGCAGCAATCACAATCTTTTTTAAAAAAAGTTCTAATTACGAACTTTTATTCTAACTTTTATTCTAATTATTCTACCCTCACTTTGGCATGACTCTCAGTGCAGACCAGGATTGCACTGAAACAGCCTTTGGCAGGGTTGAAGAAAAGCAAGGTTATACTTTAAACATTATTATTGCCGGGCTGTAATATTTGCATATATCAATAAGGAGACTAAGAGATCAAATGGGGAGAAATTTCAAGCAAATAATTGGCAAATTAATACCTCACACCTTTCAACCATACCTTGTTCAGCTGCAGCCAACAGCTGAGTTCAGTGAATTTCTTGTAGTCAATTAATTACACATATTAAAATTTACCCATTTCCTTCTTGCCTGTTGGCCGCACTGGGATGATGTGTCAGGAATCATACTCCAAAAAGTGGACTGAGCCAGGGTAGCTTCAAATTTTACATGCATTTGATCTAATGAGTACAAAGAAAAGTAGCAAGGATGATTAGGAGACTGGAAGCTAAAATATATAAAAACAGTTGCTGGAATTGGATATGTCTAGTCTAATGGAAAGAAGGACTAGGGGTGATATGATAGCAATGTTCCAATATCTAAGGGGTTACCACAAAGAAGAGGGAGTCAAGCTATTCTTCAAAGCACCTGAGGGCAGAATAAGAAGCAATGGATGAAACTAAACAAGAAGAGAAGCAACTTAGAACTGAGGAGAAATTTCCTGACAGTTAGAACAATCAATCAGTGGAACAACTTGCCTCCAGAAGTTGTGAATGCTCCAACACTGGAAGTTTTTAAGAAGATGGTGGATAACCATTTGTCTGAAGTGGTGTAGGGTTTCCTGCCTAAGGAGGGGATTGGACTAGGACAAGCAATGAATGGAAACTAATCAAGGAGAGAAGCAACCTAGAACTAAGAAGAAAATTTCTGACAGAACAATTAATCAGTGGAGCGACTTGCCTTCAGATGTTGTGGGTGCTCCAACACTGGATGTTAACCAGTGAGCAACAATGTTTAGGGATAATATACTCATTTTGCATTCAATTAATGCTACAGAAAGAAGAAAAGTTCGTAAATAAGCAGAATGCAGAATGAAAGTTCCTTCCTTCCTTTAGTATAGAATCCCTTTCTTATTCCCTTTAAAACTAAAGTTAGGTTGAAATTGAGAATATTGAATTCAGTGGGTTTACTTCCTAGTAGAGAATATACTTATTTCTGTTGGATAGAGACTTTGCTCTAAGTTAAATAAGTTTTGGAACTGTCAATTTGTAGCTAGGCCCAGATATAACCCAAGCTTATTAAAGAAATGGTATTTGTTTTACTCTGTTCTTGCACTTTAATGGGCAAAAGCCATTACATTCCTGTGCTTTTTACTCACCAGAAAGCAAACAAATAATTAAATATATTGCAGTAAATCATATTCTTCCTTGACTCAGGAATGAATCACAGCATGAAAGCAAGTAAAAAAATCCCAATTTCACTTTTTTCCCAGAATGAACCCAGTGACTTTGTAGTGTTTCAATTAAATACTTCAACTCAAAAATTCCAAAATTCTGTTTCTTTCTCATTATTCTCTATTGCACTCTGAGTATATTTTCCTTTGAATCAATGGAAATAGACACATTAATTCAATCAAATCTTTAATTCTCAATCTTCCATAGAATAGTTGTATACATAGTTCACATTACCACAGAAATGTTAGCAATTTCTTATGAACCACTTAATGGATTTATAATTATATTAGCTATTCATCTGAAACCATCTTTCTAGCTGCTTCACCCCAATAAGAAAGTGAAATACTTCATGATCACAAATCAAAGGATTGCTCACTTGTCAGAATCTTTCCTAATTTTCTAAATTTTTACATAAAAAACTCTTGATGACCCTTTAGTAAAGGACTTTTTCATATAGCCACTATTTCACAAGGAGTGATTAGTGGTCAATAGCTTGAGTTCTCCTAAGATCACTATGCAATTTTTGGTAGACCATTTGGTGAAGCTATTCCCAAGTTGGTGTCCTCCAAGTGTGAATTTAATGTCCCAAGTGGTCCAATAATTGACCCCACAAGTCAGAAATAACCGAAGACATCTGGGAGATGGCAAGCCTGAGAAGCCCAACCTAGGACTTTTAGAAGGTCCGATACTTGCAAACAATTTAAGAGTAGGCAGGTCATAGTCTAAAAATACAAGGCACTTCTTATTCAAGTAAGCAAGAGTTATCTACTAAATGTAGATAAATTCATCATTGCATTGTTTTGCGATTCTGATTGTGGACTCTTCTTTTTTAAACCCATCACTCATCAATACATTTTGCTTTGCAGAATTGATCAGACCACCCTTGAAAAGAAAAGAAGACTTCAGTAACAGAGTGGTCAACTCCTGGAATGCACTACCTGACTCTGTGGTTTGTTCCCCAAACTCCCCACAACTTTAATCTTAGAGTGGCTACTGTTGACCTCACCCCATTCCTAAGAGATCTGCATAAGCGCACCAAAGTGCCTACTGTCCCTGTCCTAATGTCCCCATTTATTTGTATCCATTTTATGTATTCATAATCATATTGATACTTACGGTATTTTTCGGATTATAACATGCACCTTCCCCCCCCAAAAAAAGAGAGTAGAAATGTTGGTGCATCTTATACACAGAATACAGCCACTTTTGGCCTCCCGAAGTCCTGCCCCCCGCATCCCATTTTTGTGAAAAATGGGCAAAAAATGGGCCGTTTTTCACCAAAACAGTGTTTTTGCCTTCCCCCCAACCCTCAGAAGCACTCTGCAGGCTTCAGCAGGGCTGGGGGAAGGGAAAATTGTTAAAAATGGGGCATTTTTTTTTTCTTCCTGCAGCCCTGCTGAAGCCTGCAAACTGCTCCTGGGGGCTGGGAAAGACAAAAACTTTTGTTTCTTACTTACCTCTTCAAAATCTTGATGCATCTTATACACCAGTGCATGTTATAGTCCAAAACACACACACACACACACACACACACAAACACACTACATCTACATCTACATTGTGTGTAGATGTAGTGTGTGTGTGTGTGTGTGTGTACGCATTTTATTTAATAAACATGTACAGAACTATACACATATAAGATAGATAGATAGATAGATAGATAGATAGATAGATAGATAGATAGATAGATAGATAGATAGAGAATCTATCTATCTATCTATCTATCTATCTATCTATCTATCTATCTATCTATCTATCATCTATCATCTATCTATCAACCAACTATCATCTATGTATTATCTATCTATCTATCTATCTATCTATCTATCTATCTATCTATCTATCTATCTATCTATCTATCTATCTTATATGTGTATAGTACTGTGCATGTTTATTACATAAAATGTGTATACACATCTACACATCCACACCCCTGTTTTCTCAGATTGCTGGTCTTGTTGTATTTGGGTCTTTTCCTGTGTAAGATTGAGATTATCTTGGCAATGTTTCAGCGAGGTCTCACTCCCCATTCTCAGGCTGGTGTTCTTTGCTAAAAGTGTGGCCAGAGCTTCCATCTTTCTATAAATTTTGGTGGAGGTGTGTGGAGTGCTGGCATTGTTTCAGTAAGTGGATCAACCACATACCCCCACCAAGATTTATAGAAAGATGGCAATATATATGCCGCTAGCTGATGAGAGCTAAATAGCTTGAAATAGATATATACTAGTCTCCCTTTATTTATTTATCAGCACAAATACTACACAAATGTAACAAAGGCAACAGTAAAATATTGGGCTTTCTGTCTGGATGGTCTCTTGTGATGAGCCGATGGACAGAGAATGGAAGCAGTTAGCTTCCTCCCATAATTGGGGCATACCAGGGGTTGTGACTTTAAATATATACCTTTCTCCCTGGCTCAGCTGATAACGGATCAGAGCCTGTTGCTTAGTGGTTAACACATCTGCCTAATATGCAATACAGCCCAGGTTCGAATCCCAGTAAGGGTATGGCTAGCTGATGAGAGCTAAATAGCTTGAAATAGATCTATACTAGTCTCCCTTTATTTATTTATCAGCACAAATACTACACACACACACACACACACACACACACACACACACACACACACACAAACACACACACACACACACATATTAATAAACATGTACAGATCTCCAGTGTAAAGGTGAGATTGGTCAGCATATTGTACTTGTGTGCAATGGTAATCTAGACAGTGCTGACTCTTAGTAACCACATTAATATATCTCTTCCAAAATGATCTGTTTCCCACCCTATCTTTCAGATCTTCCATGGTGAACTGATTACCACTGTAACTGTGTCCATCCAACTACTTTGCTGGACATCCTTCTCTTTCAATGTAATATTCCTTGAAAGAAATGGAATATGGAATATGGAATGGAATAGAATAGAATAGAATAGAATAGAATTCTTTATTGACCAAGTGGGATTGGACACACAAGAAATTTGTCTTCAGTGTGTAAGCTCTCAATGTACATAAAAAGTACATTCATCAAGAATCATAAAATACTTCACTCAGTGATAGTCATAAGATACTAAATAAGCAATCAAATAATACTAGGAAACCAGATAAAACAATATAAATTGTAAAGATACAAGCAACAATGTTATAATCATAAGTAGGAGGAGATAGGTAATAGGAAGGAGGAGAAGAATAATAGTAATACAATCTTTGTAAATAGTTTGACAGTGTTGTGGGAATTAATTGTTTAGCAGAGTGATGGCATGCAGGAAAAACTGTCATTGTGTCTAGTTGTTCTGGTGTGCAATGCTCTATAATGTCATTTTGAGAGTAGAAGTTGAAACAATTTATGTCCAGGATGAGGGGTTTGTAGATATTTTCATAACCCTCTTTTTGACTTCTGCAGTATACAGGTTCTCAATGGGAAACAAGTTGGTAGCAATTGTTTTTTGTGCAGTTCTAATTATCTGTTGACGTTTGTGTCTATCTAAATATAGTTAATCATATACATTTGGAAAATTAGATGCCATTGCTGGGTCCTAAAGATCCTGTGAATGAGAATAAAAATGGATCTTGTCTTTTATCCTTCAAGCTATCCAGGGAATTATATAATGTTTGCCAGTTGTGCAACATTTCTTACTGGGCTGGAAAATCTAATATGCTGCTTGATTTAGCCTTTAATGATTAAAAATGCTCTTTGTGCTATGCCAACTTCTTGTACATTCATTATGGGTGAGGTTGCTTTTGTCTGCCAACAATTGTTTAATAACAGGCTTAAGGTGGCCAATTAGCAGAGGGGAAAAAAGCAGCGTGCTTTTGTAATGAACTGGAAGATAGTTCATGCAAGCTCTTGGCTTTTTGGAGTGCCCTTTTGAAGGTTCACCCTGTTCTTTCAAATTCAGAGAATGGATTCATATAACAGGTACTATTTAATGTTTCTGTAGGGAATCCAAAGAGAAGGGGGATTGTAGAGGAAAAAGAGGATAGACTGCAAAAACTGAGGAACTGTGGAAGTTGAATAAACATTTATCATTTTGTCTTTGTTGCAATTATGGAACACAACGGAGGAAAACCAACCTTGCACATCATTCATTAAGAATAAGAACAACTATTTTGTTCGGAACAAGATTATTGGTCAGGCCTTCTCTGGGTGATCTTGAGGCTACACACACACACACACACACATACACAAATTACCTTCAGCCTTTGAATCCACAGGTACCATTCTCAAGAAAGGAAGGATAAATAGGTAGCAGATTCTCCACCTCACTCACTCGCCACATGTGAGCACATAGCAAGAAAAAAAAAGCAGTAAGCAGAAAGAGGTTTCTAAGGCCAACAGGGATCCCCTTCCAAATAGAATAGAATAGAATACAATAGAATACAATACAATACAATACAATAACAATACAATAACAATACAATACAATACAATAACAGAGTTGGAAGGGACCTTTGAGGTCTTCTAGTCGAACCCCCTGCTCAGACAGGAAATCCTACACCACTTCAGACAAATGATTATTCAACATCTTCTTAAAAACTTTCAGTGTTGGAGCATTCACAACTCCTGGAGGCAAGTTGTTCCACTGATTAATTGTCCTCACTGTCAAGAAATTTCTCCTTAGTTTTAAGTTGCTTTTCTCCCTGAGAAAAGCCCTTTGCTTCTTATCCTACCCTCAGGTGCTTTGGAGAATAGCTTGACTCCCCTCTTCTTTGTGGCAGCCCCTGAGATATTGGAACAGTGCTATCATGTCTCCCCTAGTCCTTCATTTGAACTCTTGGTATAAGCCCAGGGATTCCAGTTCTGACTATTGGCCTTAACAGTGAACCTATCCATCTATTTATCAATAGTCCTTGCTTACCAACCACCTATTCAGCTTTCTGTTCAAAGTTTTCATCATTGAAAAAGGAGATTTATGCCCAGTCCTTGAAGTTGCGTCCATCTCACTATCCTCATGATCACATCATTATGATTTTGGTGCTTGGTAACTGGTGCTCATTTATAATGGGTGAAACATCCCTCAGCCATCTGCAACCTTCACAGCTGGCTTCTAACAAGTAAAGTTAAAGGGAAAACCAGCAAGCCGCAGTCATGTGACATCGGGCTTAAGAACCTGGGGTGATTCACTTAATCACAGCAGCTGCAATGGATGATGCAACTCAGTACAGTCATGTGATGTTTCACTTAACAAATGCACTTAAGCACTCAGCGATAAAGTTGCCAGTCCCAATGCAGTTGGTAATTTTTCCCCGCATTGCCTATTTTGATTGGTGGTGGTTCTTCAGTATCTTAAGTAAGAGACTCTCCTGGTCCTCTCATGTCATTGAAACAGAAATATTTTGCATTGGCTAAAAGCTGGTGCATTTAGGTCCTTCATTACCCATGGCTATAAATTTTGTATACTATTGAATAAAAGAAACAAAAAAGGAAACATAGTTACAAATATCTAATCCAGGTTTTTAAAGAAGACAGCTCAGATAATAATTTGTGACAGATCACCTGCTTCAGAAGGTCCCCCTCTGCCTCCCTGCTCTTACAGATGTCTATTTGATTATATTCTGTCTTTTGCTTCCATTGTCAAATCTGCCCAAAAGTAGAGGAAAAGAATTTAAAAAATGTCTGCTGAACTCAGGTTTATGTTATGGCTAATGAATTTCAAAGAACATGCTATTATTTACAACATCCAGGAACAGGAAAAATGGGCTTGAAGACTTAAAGCCTTGGGGTTTTTATTTATTTTATTACATATATAGGCTACCTGACTCTTCCATGACTCTATGCAGGTTGCCAGCGGGCCACTTGATTGCAGGTCAGCCTTTCAATGTCCAAGAGTTGGAGGCAAAATAGCTATAGATGCAACATGCAACTTTATAGATAAAGGTAAAGGTTTTCCTCCCACATATGTGATATTCTTTCCCGACTCTAGGGGGTGGTGCTCATCTCCATTTCTAAGTCGAAGAGCCAGCCCTGTCCGAAAACGTCACCATGGTCATGTGGCCGGTATGACTAAATGCCAAATGTGCATGGAACACTGTTACCTTCCCACCAAAGGTGGTTCCTATTTTTTCTACTTGCATTTTTACATGCTTTCGAACTGCTAGGTTGGCAGAAGCTGGGGCAAGTAATGGGAGCTCACTCCATTACGCGGTGCTAGGGATTCAAACTACCAAACTGCCAACCTTTCTGATCATCAAGCTCAGCAACTTAGCCACTGAGTCACCAACTTTTTAAACTCTAGCAAATGCTTTTTCCAAAAGGATTCATTCAGACTTTGTTTGGCATGAGAAATCACACAATAAAGGAAGGGCAGGACAAAACATTAATATTTCATATCTATTTCATTGAAAATGAAATATATTTCATATCTAATGAGACGAACCAAATGTTTACTCGAGTGCCTATTTAATTGCTTGAGGCAATGATATGCAAGAAGAAACTTGAATTCTTTGTGCTTTTGTTGTATGCAGATCCTGGAGCAGGGGAAAAAAGCTAATGTCCTTGGCAAGGGTGAGGGAAGTAGATGAAGTCAAAACAATAGATAAAGTGAATAATGGGATTATGGATCTCACTGGAATAACTCTGGAAAAGCAGGATGTTTCTGGGGACTGATTGAGATGGTAGACATTTGTTCATGTGGTCCACCAAGAGTCAACCCAACTTAATGACAGTTCACTAATTATATCAAGACACATATTATCTATATATATCTATATCTATATCTATATCTATATCTATATCTATATCTATATCTATATCTATATCTATATCTATATCTATATCTATATCTATATCTATATCTATATCTATATCTATATCTATATCTATATCTATATCTATATCTATCATCTCTATCTCTATCTCTCTATCTCTCTATATCTAATATCTACATCATCTATATATCTATATCATCTATATATCTATACATATCTATATATCTACAGTCTGTCTGTCTGTCTGTCTGTCTGTCTGTCTGTCTGTCTTTCCTTCCTTCCTTCCTTCCTTCCTTCCTTCCTTCCTTCCTTCCTTCCTTCCTTCCTTCCTTTCTTTCTTTTTGATTACAACTTTTGGAAGTATCCAAGTGTTGCTTCCATTGTTTTGAGGAAAGTTTGCTTATTTGGTACTTCTATTCTCCTTTGTTTCAGATTGAAGCTCCATGTTTCTCAAGGACATACTCAACTCTGGGACTGAGAGGAGAGCAATGTGTGACACGTATGATTCCTGCATAAAGATATTTGTACAAATGATGTCTAGATGGCTTAGATATTGTCTGGAAATTTTGACAAACAAGTGACTCAAAAAGGATGTGGATGATTCTAAAAGTTCGTGTCTTTATACTTACGATTTACACATAGATAGATGATCCATTAATTAGATGCTTATTATGTGACGTACTCCATCTGCCCCACTTTTATCCATGTTAGCCTCTTTAATTCAGCAGTTTAATACCAAGATGTTCCAACTTGTCAGCAGGCATATGTCCAAGAACATAGGTTTCCCAGATAAGAATCCACATTCCTTTCTTTTAATGTTCTGAGTATGTTCTCAAGCAATAATTTTAGATTTAACAAGGAAAACTGTCTGTGGTAGAAGTGCTGTGATCACTAGAGCTGAGAAATAAATTGGATTCCTGAAGTTAATCATAGGTGTTCAACTCTGCAAGTCTTCCCAGGAATAAACTTCAGGCCAAATATATTTATGTATTTATCATACATAAATGGGGAGGGGAGCAGGAAGTCAATGCATGTACCATTATATAATCCACTCATTGTGCAATGATGCAACACATCAGGTTATTTTAACCATATTTCAAATACTTAGATATGAAGTATGAAGTATGAATGGGTGGCCGTTTGGTCTTTTTAACCAGAAGACTTCACATTGACACCAACAACCCAGGGCTCTATGATTCCAGGGCTTTATACACTGTAATAAAAGCTTCAGGTATGCATTTATTCACTAATTTGTTAAATTTATTTGTTGCCTATCTATCCATGGTACTATTCTAGGTACATTAAAATAATCAAAAGCAAATTTAATGTGCAATGTTAATGTGAACAAGAGGAGAATATATATATATACACACACACACACACACACACACACACATACATACATACATACAGTGTGTGTGTGTGTGTGTATTCTCCTCTTGTTCACATTAACATTGCACATTAAATTTGCTGTTTGATTATTTTAATGTACCTAGAATAGTACCATGGATAGATAGGCAACAAATAAATTTAACAAATTAGTGAATAAATGCATACCCGAAACTTTTATTAAAGCTTTTAAGATAGATAGATAGATAGATAGATAGATAGATAGATAGGTAGGTAGGTAGGTAGATAGAGAGGGAGAATATGTAAATATATATATTCTCCACTTGTGCGTGTCTCTCTCTCTCTGTGTCTATATACAAACACACACACACACACACACACACACACACACACACACGGCTGTATGTATGTTCCAGCATAACTCTTGAGCGCCTCAAGCTATTTCTACCAAACTTGGTACACAGATGACTTACTCTCTGGAAACAAATACTAGGGGAGTAAGACACCACTTGGGTGTAAGTGGTTGGGTGGGTGTCTGTGTGTGTGTGTTCCAGCATAACTCTGGAATGTCTGGGCCGTTAAGGAGAGCGGCAATTATTTGTGATGTCAGTTCCTTCACATCTTCCTCTGCAAAGCCAGCCATGTTGTTTGCCTTTCTGTTGGCCAATGAGGAAGCTCCTGATGGATTTGGGGCAATGTGTCAGGATTGTAGACAGGATGGGAATGCTGATAGAGATTAATGTGTATAATTATCCTAAGAGAAAAAGAGAATCAGATTTATGTCCACTCTCATACACAGAAGTTCACAGGGATGAATTTGACCCACTATCGCTCAACTCAGACTACTTTGCAGGGTTGTTGTGAGGGAAAATGGGATGTGGAAATATTATATATGCCACTTTTCTTTTCTGAATGAAAGACGGGCTACAAGATCTATATATATATAAATTAGTTCAGTTGAATCCTTGCTTCTTCTTTGTACTGTTCTGCCTAGTTTTTGGAATATGGCTCTTATCATACCATTCAAGGGGCCGAGAGTAGGCCCAGGTCTGATCTTTTTGAAAGAAAAAAAATCCCTATTTCAAATATTGTTAGAGAAATTGAAGGAAAGGGCATCCTTTTCATGTTCCTTGACCATCTTGAGAGATTGAACAAAACTGAGGGTTCATATATTTATTATTCTTTAGGTAGACTCTAAAACCTTGTTCACTGGAGAAAGTTGAAACTAATTAATAATATTGGTATTATCTGCTAATAACCTAAGGAGATACCAGTTTTATTAGCTGGTTTCTCCTCATGGAGGGGTTGGCTCTAGTTTCTCAGCCCTGAGGTAAAAGCATGCTTCATTTCCTCAAAGAAACATGCTTCCACATTTTAGATTTTTAGATAATAAGTTTTTGGGGGCAGAATCTTAGTGAATTCTAGGTCAATTTAATTTCTGAGGACGGAACCATTCTTGCAATTGTCAGGACAGGAAAATTAAATAAGGAGAGTTGCATGTGTAATCAAAACAAGTTGACACAGATTAGTTACCTATTAATATTCTTTAAACTACCTCTCCCTCCTCCTGGTTGTATTAGTACTCAAGGCTGTTAGAAAGTGTTAAAACAACAGTGTCTTCTTTCCTCTTGCATATTCAAAATATACTTACAGGGCAAGGTTCTATTTTAGCTTTTTATTGCTTGAAGTAATTTACTCCAATGAAGAACTGGAGAAGCCTGTTCATATTTTATGGCTGAACCTAATAAAGCAGAGATAGCATCTAACCAATCTCTCTAAAAAAAGCCCTGAATAATCCTGATTAATATTTGGCTGGGAAGCTACCAAGAAATACAAGATTTCCTGGATCTCAATGGGCAAGACTGAGAAATCAAAACCTAAATTCCAGAAAGAGAAACAGATATTGCTTTTGTGTTGCTGCCAAGAAAATAACCAGCACCTGCCCATGAATTCAAGAAGAACTATGTTTGACTTGAAAGAGGTGTTGTCATTTTCTTTTTATAAAATAACATGTATTATAACCTGTAATAATTTAGATATTTTAATTCTTCATGAATGATTTGGGTGCTCCTGGAGAATCAAATTATGCTCCATCAGAGACAATCTTGTTCTTGTCACAGGGGAATTGATCCTAATGGCCACTGTGACCTGCTTACAAATTCCCAATATCCCTCAGTATTAACTTTCTACTTGCAAGTTCTACCTCAACCATGGAACTAAGTATGTCTCTTTGAATAACATAACAATATGTGCCCCTGAGGTAACCAAAATTAATGCTCAATAGCTCCTTAGTACATTGGGCATACAAAGCATCATGGGCATTCTATTAAACCAAGTTTAAAAAAACAAGCAAGTTTTGCTCAGGGAGTCATACAGCATCAACACCTGTTTTCATTTTCTGTAGTAAAGCACATTTTATTTCTGGAGAGAGCCAGTATTGTAAAGTGGTAAAGATGCTGGCCTAGAAACCAGAAGATTGGGAGTTCTAGTCCCGCTTAGGAATAAAAGCTGGCTGGATGACTTTGAGTCAGTCACTCTCTCTTAGCCCACCTCATCCCAGAGGATTATTTTGGGGAAAACAGAAGGAGGAAAAAATACAGATTGTCCTCAACTTACAAAAAATTAGGTTGGTCACATGATTTGTGATTATGATGGGCAGGTTCTACTATGGTCATAACTTGAGGACTACCTGTATTATATATGTTTGCTGCCTTGGGTTATTTATAAAAATAATGAGGGCAAGATAAAAATCAACAAACAAACTAACTAACTAACTAACTAACTAACTAACTAACTAACTAACTAACTAACTAACTAACTAACTAATTAACTAACTAACTAACTAACTAACTAACTAAATTGACAACTGTGGAATTGGCCCCCTTCCTCCATGCATCCACATACCTGATCTTCTATTCAAGTTTAGTGAACCCAAATAAGTTGAATGTGATTTTGCAATTTATTATAATACTATAATCATGCTAACTATAATCTTGACAGATTTTGTTGCATCAGATCTCCGAATATGATTCTGTGCACTCAATACCCTGTTGCAATCCTTGGTGCTTTTGAAGGAGAGGGATACTTTTTTATTACCATCTGTGCCAACTGACACAGCGCTTGAGAATAGTCGGTTTTTCCTCTGTTTCTCAGGAGGCAGCCTGGAAAATAAGAAAAAACATAAAAGGAATTTGAGTTCAGTTTCATAACAATGTTTGAGAAGGATGACTTCCAAGTCTCATAGTCTGGAATTTATCATCAATAACACTCTAAAGTCAAACACCACCCCCAGTCTCCATCCAAGCATTCTGTTGCAGGCCAGTCTTTTGAGATATGATCCTTCTGGTAATGCTCTATTACAGCATTGTTTGGCTAAAGTTCTTACAGGGAGGAAGAGGAAAGGAAGGATGACTTGAAGATGCGTGATTCTGACGATGAATGGGTTGGCTTTGTGATCATTAGTCTTTCATCTCTCAGTCCAACTCCTGTAATCAAGAACAAATTGCCAGGGTTTTTCTTTGTATGAAAAATGTCGAAGTCCATTTATTGGAAGGGGAGTGAGTTCCTATAAGTTTGAGGTATGGAGGTTGTGCTATCCAGAGGCCACCACGACCAACAGCCCTGTGGCAGAAACAATATAGATACCTTCTTTGGGGGTGTATAATTGATTCTCCTGGAGCACTTGTTAATGAAGAATTAACATCTAAATTGCCTTGCTGCTTTGTTCCCTCCCCATTTTTGGCTGCATTCACATAGTATGTTTAGCTATTATGGACCCAGTAGCTCCATTCATACAATGTGCTAAGCTTGGTTCATATTAATTTTGGCTTGATCTTGATATTTTGTGACTTAGTATTTTGTGTGAACCCAGACTCTTTGGTGAGGTTTTGATTCAATGAATTGTACACATTCAAACTCTCTGGATCATTTTTATTAAAGATAGCTGAGAACCCGGTGCTGCCCAGGTATTTATTTATCCCAACCCTCCTTCCATAAATGTCACCACAATTTCTAATGTTGGATTTTCTCCCTTACCAGAGGGAGCCCCCTTGTGGAGTACTGTGAAGCCGTTACCATGGCAACTCCACAGTGCTGTATGGTAGAAGCCATTTTAAGGCAGTACAGTAGAAACCATTTTAAGGCACAACAGGCTATATCTTAACAGACCCGCCCCCGGAAGGGTGTTAGGGGTATCTTACCTCCACAGTATTTGTTTCCAGAGAGTAAGTCATCTGTGTACCAAGTTTGGTTGAAATTGCTCAAGGCGTTCCAGAGTCTAACCTACATATATAGGCTATTGGTTGTTTTCTTGCAGATGTTTCATTACCCAAACTAGTTATTGCCATCGGTGCAAGCAAGAAAACATCTAAGCTCAGAGATAACCAAGCTCTCCTCAGATTGTAGGGTTAACTAGAGGCCATCATGGTCAACTGCCCTGAGAAATAGTGAATAAATACTTGGTTAAAGATGTTCCTAGAAAGTTGATGATTGGGACATGGGGAAATATGACAGAAAAATATATATCCTGACTTAATTTGGGGTATTTGGTTCTTTATTCAACAAAATTAGGAAACCAATTTGACCTTTTAATTGAGTCCTTGACAGAGGTGGATTGTGCGCTCACTCACACGCGATGCTTCTGCGCATGCACAGAAGCATCTGGGTAGGAGGGCGGAGCCTCCCGCCACTTCCACTACTGGTTTGCCCAATCTGGGCCGAACTGCAAGCATCCCACCTCTGGTGCTTGAGAGGTTACTGTCAAAAGGAATTAAGCCAAAATAGAGTCACTTAGAACGAAGGATCAACGTGGTTGGTAGAATTACTACTTGTCCAGAAATTTAGTTTTACTTAATTACTTACCTATTTTTCCTATTTCTTAACCACCCATCTTTCTCAGAGATTCATACATTGTATGAGTAAAGCGTATCAAAGAAAGTTTTGCAATATTTTATTATTTAGGTAGAAGAAAAAGAAAGTAATAAAATAAAATAAAACTGATATGCTAAAATAAAACTGTATGCTAAAAAGAAAACCTGGGATTGTTTTATCTATATCTATATCTATATCTATATCTATATCTATATCTATATCTATATCTATATCTATATCTATATCTATATCTATATCTATATCTATATCTATATCTATATCTATATCTATATCTATATCTATATCTATATCTATATCTATATCTATATCTAATCTATATCTATCTATCTATCTATCTATCTATCTATCTATCTATCTATCTATCTATCTATCTATCTATCTACACAAATATATATAACAATCTCAGGTATATATATATAAAATATTTGGGCATACCAGAGGTTGTGACACTAAATACATATCTACTTCCCTGGCTCAGCTGATAAGGAGGAGAACCTTGTTGCTTAGTGGTTAACACGTCTGCCTAAGATGTAATACAGCACAGGTTCGAATCCCAGTAAGGATATGGCTAGCTGATGAGAGCTAAATAGCTTGAAATAGATCTATACTAGTCTCCCTTTATTTATTTATCAGCACAAATACAAAACACAGACACACGTATGTATGTATGTATGTATGTATGTGTGTGTGTGTGTGTGTGTGTGTATATATATATATATATATATATATATATATATATATATATATATATATATATATATATATATATATATATATATATATAATTTCATCTTGGAGATTCATCACCTCATGCTTCTATCAGCCCATCTTACTTCTGTCTTTTTTCTCAGCAAAGAAGTACATTACTCAAAAATATTTGTTTGAAACTAATCCCCCCTTTCCTTCTAAGACTCCCAAATGGTCCTAATGCATTGTTAAGAATAAAGATGATGCTAGAGATTCAATGTTTGTCAATACTCTGTCTGTCTGTCTCTTTTTGTCTCTGTCTCTCTGTCTCTCTCTTTCTCTCTCTCTCGCTCTCTCTCTCTGTCTGTCTCTCTCTTTGTCTCTCTTTCTGTCTCTCTCTCTTTCTCTGTCTCTCTCTGTGTCTCTGTCTCTCTTTCCGTCTTTCTCTTTCTGTCCCTCTGTCCCTCTCTGTCTGTCATCTCTCTGTCTGTCTCTCTCTCCCTCTCTCCCACACCCTCTTTGCCTTGTTTAATTTTCCAGCTCCTGGGATCCTTCATTTCTGGACATTGTTAGCATATTGTATTTTAAGGAATAATTGGAAATTTATTTTCAAATGCAGATTTAAAAAAAAGCAAGGTATTTCTTACATTGAGATTTTTAATTTAATCATTCTAGTGATAATTATGACAAAGTTTATGGTAAAAAACAGAAGACAGGGAAAGAGATGGAGAAGGAGGAGATGATTACATGCCATCATGTTATTGCTGATGACCACAGAATTAGATTTTCTCCATGGCAATCTATCCCTAACCTGATAGTTTAAGAATTCCAATGTGCACCTATCACCTGTAACTGAGTCAATCAATTTTGCTGCTGTTGTCCTTTTATTCTGTTTCCTTCCACCTTTCCCAGCATGAGACCCTTCCCAAGAGAGCTAGTTCTTCCCATAATGCATCTGAAGCAGGACAATTTGAGTTTGGTCATCTGTACCTCAAGTGAGAACTTTAGGTCGATTTCCTCAATGTTCTATTTGTTTGTTTTCTTGACAGACTCACATGCCTTTATTTTCAGCACCAAAACCTGCTTTTCTCTCTTCCCCTGCCCATTTGTGGTAGTATCTCTCAGAAATGTTATTGGACATGCATCCATAGGAACCTTTATTTAGTATCCGTGACTACATAAACACAGTGCATCCAGATTTGGGAGTTTAAATTTAATGTTGCAAGGCTATAGAACTGGGAAATATTTCCCACTTGAATAATCAGCTAAAGTTGGAGTATTGACAAAAATTAAGCCAAGTCATGACCATTGAGAAGCAAGAGAGAAATGGAAACATAATCTGGGGTTACCAAGAAAATGTTGTTTTAGATATTAAGCTTTAAGGGCAAAGTATTCTGCTGATTATGTGCTATCAAATTGGCATTGACTTTTAGTGATTCCATATTTAGATACTGGAGATTTCTCCATGATGTTCTGTCCCTAACCAGGTCTTTCAGGTCACAGTAACCTCAAATTAATTGCACAATATTGATTACCAGTTGCAAAGAATGCCCTGTTTGACTTCTTATATTCTCCAATTGTATTGCTCAAATAATACTTTAATGCCCTGTTAATTGTCCTTTGGCCAGACGGGCTAAACTACTATAAGGTGTTTTTAAAAACAAGCCATGCCTATTTTTGTAGGTGATCAGGTGGAAGTGCCAACTCTTGCAACAAAAACGGTCATCTTGCTTGGTAAGTAAAAAGTTATAAATAGATTCAAAGGTATTAAAAGGTTCAACTCTGTGGTTTTTTGGGGCAGAGGTTCAGGATCAAAGGTGAGAAAGTAAGGTGAATATTTAAAATGCTTCAGGTTGTAATTCCATCCAGAAAAGTTCTGACTATGTTAACAAGCATAGCTCTTTAGTGTTTGTTTGTGTGTGTGTCTGTGTGTGTGTGTACACTCACATGAGTGTGGTTTGTGCGTGGTGGGGGGGCAGAGAAAGCCTACATGTTTGGAAAGATTGATTCTCCAGTAAAAATCTATTAATCTAGTAATTTGGTATTCAAGATTTGGTATTCAGTTAAGTTGCTTGGTAGGAATTTCTATCAATGAAGTCATTTAGAAGAAAAGTTTTGCACCTAACATAGTCTGGAATAACAGGCAAATCTATTATTACTGGAAGGAGAAAGACTAAGTCTTTTCACAAAAACTTATGGAAGAAGTAGCCCGAAGCCCAGCTATCTTATGCACTATTATTATCTTTTCTTTAAAAAAAATCCCAAATCATTATTTTAAATAATAGTAAATATCAGGCATATTTACATGAATGCTTTGGGAGTCCACAGTGGTCCCATTAGGATGGAAGAAACATTCTTGGCCATTAGATTGGATTGTGATAAATCTTTGGGGCCTGGTCATGAACACTATGGGAGCCATTTTTCATGTGACCCGACAAATGCGCACACGACAAAAGCGTGTCGACAAAATCGTGGTGCTAAAACCGCGACGTTATCAACACGGCGACAACAGCGCGCCGACAGAAGCATGATTTAAGTTAAGGTAAGGGTTAGGTTTAGGTTTAGGTTTAGGTTTAGGTTTAGGTTTAGGGTTAGGGTTAGGGTTAGGGTTAGGGTTAAGGTTAAGGTTAGGTTAGGTTTACAGTGCTCTTCTGTCACCACGTTGTCGCCACGCTTCAGCGCTCATTCATCGGTGCGCTTTAGAACTCGCAGTTTTGTCACCGTGGTTTAGTTGGGCGCGCTTTTGTTGTTCGCCCTTTTGTTGGTGAACCCATTTTTCATAGAGTCAACCAAGACATCATAAGGTTGCCCCCCTTCCCCACCGACATTCTTTCAAAAAGCATGAAGACATGGTTTTGCCATCAGGCCAGAAACCCCTATGGTACTATGGAGCCCACCAAGTGGTTGGTCCGATTGTTGTCATCAGGGGTATCATTATGCTTAGTTAACCATGAAAGACAGGGAAGGGCTTTTGACTATACGGGTAGTCCTCACTTAGCGATTTCTTGTTCAGCAACCATTGAAGTTACAACAGTGCTCAACAAAAAGACTTATGGCCAGTCCTTGAAATTGTGGCTGTTGCAGTGTCCCCACAGTCACAGGATCATGATTGGGGCACTTGGCAACTGGCCCACAGTTACAATGGTCACAGCTTCCCACAGTCACATCATCCCCACTTGTGATCTTGACTAACAGCTTCCAATAAGTCAAGTCAATGAGGAAACCAGCCACCACTTGATGTTGTGCTTAATGACTGCACATGATTCCTTAACAACCACAACCTGAACTGTCACAACCTGAACACTGTAGATCACATTTAATTTCGTTGAGCAAGGTGCAATAACAATAAAGTAAACTAAGAAATTTTGTGAATACAATTTACTACATGCTCTCAAAATTCCACAGGTTGCTTATGTGTGGCTTGTGTTTCTCTAGTCATACCTTAAGCAGCACCCTGAATATTAGGCAAGAATCTACTGCAAGTTTGCAACATATCATAGAATCACCAACTTGGAAGTAGCCATTAAAGCCCTCACATCCAGTTCCCTCAGTATAAGAATTCAAGTGAAAACATCATTGAGAGATGATTATCCAGTGTTGCTTGAATACACTCAGTATGGGGAATTCATCAACTCTCTGGGAAATTGGTCTCTTTGTCAAACTATTTTTACTGTCAGGAATATTATTTCCCTCATTCTGCTTTCCTGTAACATAAATTTATTATTCCATGTCCTATTCTCCAGATTTTCTTTTCTTTTTACAACTCTGTAATCCCTTTTATTGGGACAGATTCTGGGCGACTGAAGGGACCTGAGCATTTACTGGCTGGATGCTCTTCCTGACACTTATGTGGAGTTTGCAGCATATATTTTCTCTTTGCACCTTGATAGAGAAACATCTGTCCCTGCCTAGGATTGAACTCTCAATCTTTCCAGTGGGAAGAAGGCAACTTCATCTCTAGGCCACTGCACCACTTGCCCTATATTCCAGAATAAAAGAGAATTGTTTTCTGTGAAACACACTTACAGGAATTTGAAGACTGCTATTATATCCCTTGCTTCTTCAACTTCTCTTAATCTTTGGTTCCTAATTGTGCTTGTTGCCTTTTCCAAGTGTTCCAAAAATGTGATGTCCAGAAATGGTCAGAGTATTCAAGGTAGAATCTAATCAAAGCTAAGTCAATAGGCAATTTATGGGTCTCAAACTTTAGCTAAGATACCTCCCTTCTAGTAATTCCTTGTTTGGTTATGCATACTCTTAAGATATATTTGAATCAAAAGTTGAATAAGTTATGATTTTTAAAAACATGTCATTGTAGAACATAGAACATAAAATAATAAAACTGGGAGGGACCTTGGAGGTCTTCTAGTCCAAATCCCTACTCAAGCAGGAGATCCTATACCATTTCAGACAAGTGGTTGTCCAGTGTCTTTTTGAAAGTCTCCAGTGATGGGCCATGCACAACTTCTGAAGGCAGGCTACTCCACTGTTTGATTGCTCTAACCATTAGAAATTTGCTCCGTAACACTAGGTTGCTTCTTTCCTTGAATGGTTTTGTCATGACCACTTCATAGTTAACTAGGATAAAGCATTAAAAAAAACTCAACAATATTTTGCTTTGATTGTAAATATATCTGAATAAGCCCTCTTTACAGTATTTATGAGGTCTTACCTAGCTTCAGCTCATTTTAATATTGTATGAAACATTTATCTTATTCCTCTCTAATGAAAAATCCTACTTATAGTGTTAGCATTACACACCTCTGAGGCTAGGTTTGCCTACCAACTCACCAGTGGATCATGGGGTGAATAAGTTTTGTTTATGTACTCTTGAGACACTATGACTTATGCATGAATTAGCTAGTAGATGAAAGAAGAATATATTTACTGGTAAGGATCCACATTCAGTGTGTAATAGTTCAGGGGTGAAATATATGGGAAAACCATAACCTGAATCTGGGAAGTGAACTGCTTTTCCATAGAGAAGCATATCAAACCGGACAGGCCAATATAGGCAGTCTTTGACTTACACCAATCAAAAAAAGCTCTGCCAAAGGTGATTTCCAACCAGTCCTCGCACCTATGATCATCCCAGCATCCCCATGGCATGTGATCAAAATTTCGATGCTTGATAACTAGCATGAATTTAAGAAGTTGCAATCCCCAGGTCATGAGATCACCATTTGTGGCTTTCCCAGCCAGTTTCTGACAAAGTCAATGGGGAAAGTTATGTTCATTTAATGTCTGTGGGAATTACTTGAAAACCGCAATGATTATGCAAACAATCATGCAAAAACTGTCCTAAAATTGGGTGTGACTCCCTTAACAACTGCCTTATTTAGCAATGGAAATTCTGGTTCCAATTGTGGTTGTAAGTTGAGGATAAGGGAAGGTAGGATCTGTTATTACTCAATCAACCACCTCCATTGTGCTGTTCCCCCACTGGGGCTGCAAGCCAGCGGGAAGAGACATTAGGCCCTTTTGAAAGAATAGGAAGGTTGGGGCCAACCTCATATTGGTGGGAAAGCTGTTCCAGAGGTATATAATATACAGTATAATGATGTATTAGTTCAATTATATGAAACGGGGAAAGAGTTTTAATTTTAGGTGGGGGAGTTGTATTTGTGTTATGCTGACTGATTGATTTCTGAAATGAGATTTGGATTTGTGAAAGGTGTCTGTGCTCAGTGTAGATTTAGGGGAAACCATTTTTAAAGAAAATACTGTACAAACATTGCATTCATTGCAAAAACCATTTTGAATAGAAGAAAGCATCACAGCCACAAGCAATTTCCATTACAAAGCTTTATAAAGTCTGCTAATCTTGAAGAAGCTAGACACGTTCAATGCAAATATAAAAAAAAACCTGTCCACAAATTCTTTTTATTACAAAATTCTCAGAACAGAGGGCTTAAATATCAACAATGAAATGGATGTTGAAATTTATTTTTAAAAAACAAAGAAAAAATAAGCTCTGAACAATCTTCAAAATAGAGAGGTCTTAAAAAACACATTTACTTTTTTAAAAAAACAAATACAATTATAAACACGTAAAAACAAAATAAGAAGGAAACTGTATCAAAAGGAGTACAATAAAATACCTGGGAACTATTATCCTTGTATTCTATGGAATGTTGTAAGGCAGATGTTCCATTCTGCTTAAATTGTGACATATCAGTGTGACTTTGGAAACTTAAGTGGAACCTTGCTGGACCAGACTGATTGTCTAACAGACTAGCATCCTCTTTCCAACCGTGGTAGCTCAGACATGGAAGTCGTGTTCAAAAATGAATCACATCTAATTACTCTCAGTTCTGAGATCAAGAACCTGCATGGAACTCTTACAACATTGTCCCAAAGAATTTGTTTACTCTTGTTTTAAAGGCAGTTAAAAGATCACGATCATCATATCTGACGAACCTAAAGTATACTGTTGTTTTGTGGCAAAAGAAAAGATAGCACCCCATCTCCCTCTCCTACCATCCACACATGAAAGCTGATAAACAGCTTAAAAGGTGGTGGACAGATTATATGAGTGTCTATATTGGAGAGAATGGAATACCTAGACTTGCCATTGCTCCCCATAATATCTGCCATTTTAAGTTGCATCAGTATACGTAATGATGGCCTCAGTTCTTCAGTTAGCAAAAGGAAAAGTTGTTGGACTGCTAGAAATAATTTAGGAGCTGGCTTTGATTTGGATGGGAATAAATTGTACTGGTCTGCTTGTATGATCTTATTCACCTCATAGATGGAGTCATCGAGTGTACAGCTCACTGCCTCCGAGCATAAGTTATTTGTTCTGGTCTCCAAAGTACACATCACCTTGAAGGGCTCATAACAATTTGGGTGGTCTGCATTCTGTAATGTGACTCATTGTTCTGTCTGCCTGAAAGTCTCTGGGTGAGTGTGTGTGTGTGTGTGTTTGTATGCATGATATTTCTCCATATATAGTTGCTGAGTTTGCTCAAAGCGTCAGTAGTTGTAACAATGCAACATCAGAGACAACCAGACTTACTTTGTTTTTTTTTTTTCAAATACAGCCCTTCAGCATTTCTACAAACCCTGCATTCATTCCAGATTTCTTGCCACCGTAGACTTAACACAGCTCTCCTCCTCTATTAGTACTTCTATTATTACCATTCTTTCCCTTACGGGCATCTAACACAGTCCACCCCCTAGGATACTTTCTGTCCCTTTGCAATCACGTTCACCCTCTTGCAGACAAAGGTCTTCATTTAAAGTTCCATCAGGACTTGGAGACAGGCAAAACAAAATTTCTCCTCCAGAGTTTCCATCCTGACGTCAAGAGTGAACTCACAGACTCAAGTCACTCCATCACTTCATGATTATTGCTTTCCTACAAACATTAACAGCATGGGTTGAGAACTGTACATTTCACAGCAGCAGGTGCAAAAGAATGGACCTTTCTTTCATCCCAAGATTAGGAGTAAAGAAACTACCAAGTTTGTAATTCTGTCATTCTTCCACTGTATACCTTTGGAACCTTTGGTATACCTTTTACACTAATGTGAAGTGACTGCTTAGGTGTGCTCAACATAGCTTGACTGATTTGCTTTCAAGCTAGCTTTGGATTCCTGCTGTTCTGTCCTTGCTGTTAACACCCATTGCTCAAAATATAAGTAGACTCTAGCAGGATCTGGGAATCCAAAATTCAAGAATTCTGTCTAACAAAAATGTCAGCTGTTCCTCCGGTAGAATCTATGGGAAAACAAAGAGACAACTTAATCAGTTCTTCAGTTCAGGAAGAAAAGGGGAAACAGTTAAACTAGTATTTTTGATTACCAATATATTTACGAAAGGCCTTAGTAGCCAAATTTTAAAAAGGAACTGATCAAAACAGAACTTTAAAATGTCCTGATTTATTTCATTCCTAGCACATGTGTGCTTGTACCAGGAACCTTCAGTCCATATATCACACTTACCGTATTTTTCAGAGTATAAAATAGCAATAGCAATAGCAATAGCAGTTAGACTTATATATTGCTTCTAAGCGGTTTACAGAGTCAGCATATCGCCCCCACAGTCTGGGTCCTCATTTTACCCACCTCAGAAGTATGAAAAGCTGAGTTAACCTTGAGCCAGTGAGATTAGAACTGCTGAACTGCAGATAACAGTCAGCTGTAGTGGCCTGCAGTACTGCACCCTAACCACTGTGCCACCTCGGCTCAGTGCAAGGAGTATAAGATGCACCAAGATTTTGAAGAGGCAAATTAAAAAAAAATTTTTTTGCATTCTGCAGACCTCCCAAAAACGGCCCATTTTTCGCAAAAACAGGGCCATTTTTTTTGTCAAAATTGGGAGACAATTTTTTTGGGAGAGGGGCAAAAATGAGCAAACAACGGTCCATTTTTCGCTCATTTATTCCTTCCCTAGCCCCCAGGAGAACTCTGAAAGCCTCCGAAAGACTCTGCATGGCCTTTTTGGTGAAGGAGGAGGGGTTTTGGGAGGCCAAAAATGCTGTATTCCGTGTATAAGATGCACCCAGATTTTCAGCCTCTTTTGGGGAGGAAAAAGGTGCGTCTTATACTCCAAAAATGCAGTATGTCACAATGAACTCAGTTCACAAAGTGCTTTCTTGGTATTCCGTACTTGACAAAATAGGTGTCTATCATGACCCAAATCTTTATCTGTGTTTCCATACACTTTCAAAATGTAGGATGTTAACAAATTGCATTGCTTTCCTTCTTTCTTTTCTTTCACTCTCCCTCTGCAATCATGATAGCTAGAAATTTTCCTTTTCAAAAACATGCAAGTAGAATTACTCTTAACAGCTGCCAGTCATTCTCATTCCATTTCTGAAGAGTCTCTGATTTTGACTTTAAGGTTAAAGATCATCTTAAACATAATTAACTCCATTATGGGACACTAATTTTTACCTTGGCGTCGTTTGAATGCAATAGGAAGTTCTCGGTTGGGGATGAGGATTCCTAAGTGAAGAGCTTCTACCGGCTTGTCGTCAGTAGCTACAATCTGATACTTCCGTATAAGCTGTAATAACAAGGAGGGAAATGAAGTTCATCAGAGCCTCCCCAACCTGTAATCAAGATTTATTCTGAGCTGGGGAACCTGTCAGTGTCTGTGTCAAAATTTAACCCCACAGGCAGCAATAGCAGGAAAATCTGATACAGCAAAGTCCATAAGGCTTTGAAAAGTTCATTCCTTTCAGTAAGAGAAATAAGCAATATAATTTTTTTTAGGTAGGAATGATTGTAGCAATGCTTTCATTTGGTCGCTTTTCCTTTGGAGGGACAACACAGAACCCCAGAACCCTAAAATTGGAAGGGATCTTCTGGTTCAATCTTCTGTTGAGTGCAGGATCACTATAGCATCTCTGATAGATGACCATCCAGCCTCTTTTTGAAGATCTTTTGTGAAGAGAGTTCTCCTCCTAGATTTAATGAAAATTGGAAGTTCATCTCATCAAAAAGACAATTCATCCTCCAGTACAAAGGAAAAAATTGCTCCCATGTATCCTTTCAGATCTTCCAGTAGGGCTTGGCCAGCAAAACTTTGAACAGATTGCTTCTCAGGAAATCCTGGCCCTCGTAATTAATATAAGAACATCTGTAAAATGTTCTGTAACTTCAAAAAAGATCAGTGTTGATGTATTAAATATTGTAATAAACTTTGACTAATATTTAAATAGGGACATCGTGTTTCAGTGGCTAAGACCCTGAGCTTGTTGATCAGAAAGGTTGGCAATTCAGCGTTTTGAATCCTAGCACCGCGTAATGGAGTGACCTCTTGTTACTTGTCCCAGCTTCTGCCAACCTAGCAGTTCGAAAGCATGTTAAAATGCAGATAGAAAAATAGGGACCACATTGGTGGGAGGGTAACAGTGTTCTGTGCACCTTTGGCATTTAGTCATGCCAGCCACATGACCATGGAGACGTCTTTGGACAGCGCTGGCTCTTCGGCTTTGAAACTGAGATGAGCACCACCCCTAGAGTCAGGAACGACTAGCACATGTGTGCGAGGGGAACCTTTACCTTTATCTTTACCTAATATTTAAATAACTTAGCTTAATGAAACAAAAAGCTTGCATTCTCTGCTCTTCCTCCCTCCAGAGTGATGACAAGGAGGGAAACTGAGAGCTTCTTCACCCATTGGAAATTAATCACAGCTCGGTTTTCTACCTTTAAATCTTGAGCTGTGGAAACTAGCCAATTTTGCAATCTGTGCTTGGAAAGTGGCTAGTTTCTTCTAATTCTCATTAAGATTCATCACACTTGTTGGATTCAATTGATGTAGCAAATGTGAGGAATGCAAAACCAAAGCAGAAGCATACGTACATAATTTCCTTCTGGCTGTGCCTGAAGAAGAACATTAAGCTGAAGCATTGCTACGGTACATGCAAAGCTGCTATATTCCCTGCTTTTGGAAAAAAAAACCTTTAGACTCTCACATCTCTGTCTCTCAAGCGAAATACCATCGGGGATTAGCAAAATTGCAGTGGAGAAGATATGCAGGTTTCGATAATTTATATGGACGTCAGCTATTCCAGGTGAACCAAATAGGAAACACAACCAGAAGACGAGGTGGCTCAGTGGCTAAGATGCTGAGCTTGTTTATCAGAAAGGTTGGCAGGTCAGCGGTTCGAATCCCTAGTACAGTTCTCCTGTGTGAGCAGGGGCGTGGACTAGATGAACTCCAAGGTCCCTTCCGACTCTGTTACTTTTTACTGCTTAATTCCACATTACTGTAAGGCTACTTTAATAGATTCTTGCAACTCTGAAAGTACAAACTTCCCACATCACTTTTAACTGATCAATCGAGGCAGGTCTTTCTTAGTTTCCCCCCCCCTCTGACCATTAAGTGACTGTGGGTTCTTCCCAGTGGTGGGTTGCTTATCCCGTTCCAACTGGTTCGTTTGGAACGGGGCCGGCGGCGTCCTCGTGCACACGCGCAGTTCACGCATGTGTCTTAGCGCCTGCGCGATGCTCCAGCTGCTCACGGAGAATTGCACAGGCGCTGTATGAAGCCTTCAAAGACCAGTAAGAAGCGCGGGTGGGTGGGCCCTTCACTGTTCCCGGAAGTTACTTACTTCCGGGTTCGCCGACCAACCGGTTCACGGGGACCTCCGCGAACCGGTTGAAACCCACCCCTGATTCTTCCCTCTCTTGTCTGACCATCCCCTCTGTAGCATCTCTTTGCCTCTTTGTTCTCCAAGATCATCCCTACATTCCATTACAAGGAAATACATTTCTGCTGCCATAGAATGGTTTCTCTTTTGTACAGATGAATGGGAGAGAGAGAGATGTATCTAAAATAACAGAATGCTTACCCAACAGAGAGCTAGCTGGAGTTGCAGCTCTGCCAGTCGACGCCCCACACACATTCTTTTTCCAATTCCAAACGGCGCATGAGAAAATGGATGGATGTTTTTTTGCAACCAACGCTCTGGCTGAAATTCACTCCAGTTACTGAAATATTCTTCATTGCATCCCAAAGCGTAAGTGTTGATCATCAACACAGTCTGTAAATGCAAACACAAATACACAAAGTGTATTTAGAAAGGAGGGAGAAAAATGAGCGCAACATGGACATATTTTAGTTGGGGGGGGGGGAAATGACTCAAGGAAGTTGCCTATGTCAAAACATTGATGGTGAACCTAAAATAGACACGTAGCAAAATCCAAAGGAAAGATCATAGTTAACAGAAGAGATAAAATTATGACAAACCTTGCAATGAAAATATATTTCCAGTGAATTAAAAAAAAAAGGCAGGATTTTAGTTCTTTGGAGAAATGGCATTCTTAGGAAGGGGAAAAATACAGGGTTGTTTCCCCCTTTTAAAGACAAGTTAAATGAGATTTAACTTGAGTAGGAGCCAGACTTCAAGCATGTTAAGTAATGCTACAGAAAGCAGAGCTTTCCACACCTCTAAGAGGTCAGGATCAGACCTTATAATTTAAAATAAAAATTTTAAGGAGGCCAACGTTGTGAAAATACATTTTATTATTTTACCGGGCGGATCTCTGAATTATCAACAAATGATTTTCTTCTCCCCCAATAACTTTACTACATTGGGATTCAGGGAGGAGCTGGATGGGTTAAATATCTGCTTATATATACTGTGCATGTTCACATGGGATAATTAATCTGCTTACTGAATTAATTTATTTTCTGAATTCATTCAATGCCTTGAATCTAATCAAACAAATTTAGCTTACATAAGGCAAAAATCATTACCTTCATCAAATTAACTCTAACCAGGTAGAATGTTATTAATAAGCTTTTGAATAAGCTAGTTAAAGATATTATGTTAACAAAGACACTATAAAGCAACATGGATATCAAGGCAGCTGTCATTATCCAATTTTCCCCAAGAAAACCCCCAAAATGATACATGAATGCTGACTGAGCAGAATTTAAAATAAATAAAATATACTGAAGGATATCTCACAGTTTGCTCAGTGGCATCTTAGTAAAGTCTTTGAGTCTGAGGCCACAAGTGTGTGATGGAGCCCATTTTTGTGTTGTGTTGAGTATTGTTTTTATAATTTTCTCTTTGTTGTTCCATTTCATCTTTTCTATTCTAAAAAAATGTACTTTTTATTATTTTTCATGTTGTTAGGCACCCAGAGTCATGTGCATGAGATAGGGTGGCCTAATAAATCTAATAAATAAATCCATATCAGAGAAAATTGTTGTTATCAAGAAAAGCTGAATATCGTATATATATTGTGATAGCAAGAAGCCACAGACAATATTTTGTGCGTGTGAGTAAAGGCTGAAATGGATAAAACTGGATGTCATACATATGGATAGAATAAGGATCGGGGTTTTTTTCTGCATTTTGGGGAGTGAGGGAGATAAAGAAGGGATTTTTCTTCTTTCGCTTAATCTACGTCAGGGGTCGGCAACCCGCGGTTCTAGAGCAGCATGTGGCTCTTTCATCCCTCTGTTGTGGCCCCCTCTTGCTGGTTGGCACCACAATTTTGAGAGGAGCTTCCAGTTGAGGCGGCGGGGGGGGGGGGGGAAGCATGGCATGCCAGGAAGAGACTCTATGGCAAGTGGCAGGTTTTCCAGTCGGGTCCACAATTGATAGGGCTTTCGGTTAGGACAGGGAGAGGGAAAAGGACACTGTGCTAAGAGGAGACTCCATGGTGGGGGAACCGGACTTCTGGTCGGCTCCAGAATTGAATGGGGGACTTCTGGTTAGGACCTTTGCGGCTCCCGGTGTTTTCTTTTCTGTGGGAAATGGGTCCAAATGGCTCTTTGAGTGTTTAAGCTTGCCAACCCCTGATCTATGTTAAACTCGGTGTAGATTTTACATTACGGTTTGAGTGTATTCCTAGCTCAGAATGGAAAAAAATCATGTGAGAAAATGCTACCAGGAGATGTAAAAATGTTTTGGGGTATTTAAGGCCTACAACGTTTGAGCTACTACCTATATATCCATGGTAAGAGGTGTCTGAGATTTAAAAGCAATTGCAAAACTATGCTTGACATTTATCAAGACATAAAGAAAATCAAGCGTTTTATTTATGAGATCTGGCCCTGCAGTGCAGGACCTCTCCCAACTGTTGACGTGCCAGTAAGTGTGATAAGCTATAAGGCCAATCACATTTTATAAAAGTGTTGCTGTTGGTTGGAAAACAGGTTATGCATTCAACCTTTAATCAAAATAAGTGGAGCATTTACAGTACGTGGTGGAAGTCACTTACCCCTTTTGGAAGAGCATAATCCCCAAGGACTGTTTCTTTGTCAAGGGTTCGAGTGGTAAACGGCACAGAAGGTGTTAACCTACAGTAAAATGAGATATGTGCACTTTATTTAGGGGGTCAAACATATCTATCAAGGGGGGCACACATTAATGGCTGGGCTATAGCACTAACAATAGCACTTAGACTTATATACCGCTTTTATAGTGCTTTAAAGGCCTCTCTAAGTGCTTTACAGAGTCAGCATATTGCCACCATCAATCTGGGCCCTCAATTTAGCAACCTCAGAAGGAAGGATGGAAGGCAGAGTCAACCTTGAGCCAATGAGATTCGAACTGTCAAACTGCTGGCAGCCAGCAGTCAGCAGAAGTAGCCTGCAGTACTGCATTCCAACCACTGTGCCACCCCTATACAAAACATCCAGACGTAACCAAAGAGACTTTCTAAACCTGTTGCTCAAAGCACCATGAATATGTTAACATCCTTATCTTAGAAAGGTTTGGAGTAACCATTTCAAAATTCTTGTTGTGTTTCACTCTTCACAGCAGAAAAGACCCTTCCAAAAAAATTGCTACATATTTTTGAGATTGGGAATGAACTTGAAAGCAGTTGTGCCAACCCTAGGAAGGGTCCCTTCCTTCTCAGCCTCTTATCTTGCCCATTAGCCATCTGTGGGCTATGCTATCTCTTATCTCACCATTCCCTAGGTAGCATCTCTTTCCCCTGTCTCCCAAGGTCTTCTCCACATACCATTCCAACATGCTCTTTGTCCTCAAACATGAAGAAAGAGTTGGACCAGGCAGAATTGCAGTCTGTTCTGTTTATGTATCCATCTTAAAATGGTCTTCCTCTGCACTATTGGTATTTACTTGCATTTTGTGCTTTACATTTGCCAATTCAAAGGGGAAATAATAATTTTATTCTTAGGTTTGTGAATCAGTTTACCTCATTGACTCCTTCAGGCATGCCTTCAAATAGGGCATTTTTTTCAGGTGTTCGCAATTTGGGTCTTCTCCAGGTGAAACCACGTTCTGTATCTCCTCAAACAGCTTTGCTTGGACATCTGGCTTGCAGGAGATGTTGTGCAGAGCCCAAAGTAAACTGTTGGCAGTCTAAAAGAAATCAACACTCTGAATGATTATACTAACAGAGGAAACCTAAACACATTATACCTAAAAAATATTTTTGTTCTATAGGCAACTTTGGTGTGTAAAAAGCCTGAACTTGCTTTTATCCTAGGAATGGCTCTGTAGAAAAATGTGAAGACACTTAAAAAAATTAATATGTAAAGGTAACGGTCCCCCTTGGACATATGTGCTAGTTGTTCCTGACTCTAGAGGGCGATGCTCATCTTTGTTTCAAAGCCAAAGAGCCAGTGCTGTCCAAAGACGTCTCCGTGGTCATGTGGCGGGCATGACTAAATGACAAAGGTACACAGAACGCTGTTACCTTCCCACCTAAAGTGGTTCCTATTTGTCCACTTGCATTTTTACATGCTTTCAAACTGCTAGGTTGGCAGAAGCTGGGACAAGTAATGGGAGCTCGCTCCGTTACGCAGCGCTAGGGGTTCACCAAACTGCTGACAAGCTCAGCGTCTTAGTCACTGAGCCACCGTGTCCCACAATTTTTTTTTTAAAAAAGGCTTCACAATTTGGAGAAATGTCTATGACCCTACAATTTTGAGATTTAACAGTTGATGGAAACTAGAGATGGATAATCTGAAGTCCTGAATCCAAATGAGCTTCTAAAAGCCTCAATTATCAAATTATAGATTTGTAATGCAACAGAAGGAAATATTATTAAATGTATAATTGGATGGTATCTACATTAACTATTTAATTTTAATTAAGAAAGAAAATAAAGTTGTGTGTGTGTGTGTGTCCCCAGGTCCCACATATTATTGCTTCAGAGGTGGTTCTTGGCAAACCACTCACAGCAATTTTATATCCTCAAAGCTTTGTGTATACCTAATGTAAGAATATCATTAATGAAATGCAGAAAATGTTGATATTGTAAGATTGTGCCCTACTCCTCCTGTCTCAAGTGTGGATAAATAAAATCTGGTCTCCGTAATGCAAGTTCAGAGCATCTGTAGCAAGAAGTTGGCTTGCATGCAAGAAGACAAAAAGTGAAACATAGATAGAAATATATATACATCTACAATAAACTGGATAAGCTGCTTCCCTGTGAGATCGCTAAGGTAGGCCTATATATTACAATGATTCCAATAATGCCACAGGTAGTCCTCAACTTACAACTTGTTGCTTAAAAAGTTTGAAGTTACAACAGGCCCGCAAAAGTGACAAGACTTGATTTAGAAGTTACAAATGGTTGCACATGAAGGTGCACACTCACACATGGTCACCCGATTGTGCTGGGCAACTGACTCATTTTTATGGTTGTTTGCAGATCTCATACTTATATGATTGTGATGGTTTTTTGCCACTTTCCAGCATTTATTTGTAGTTTCCAGCAAAAAAACATCCACTGGATAAAATATATACGGCTAACAACCACAGCATTTCATTAATGACTGCTGCAAAAGTTGTCCAAAAATGAATCCTTAACTTACAACTGTAACAGCTTACAACCATAATTCCAGGCTTAGTTCAAGGACTACCTGCACTTGTATGTTGTAAGGTGTATTACAAAGTTTTGAACTTCTGTCCAAAATCTTTACTGCCCCTTTTTGAAGGACAACAAGGTCACAGTAGGGCCATTTGAAATGTCTTTTTTCTGCTTTCAACTTTTATAGGAGCAACCATCTCTTCTTTCCCATTTCTTAATGCCAGAATTAAATTCTTCTACACTCTTTTCTAAATTTTCTACCTGTTGTGCAGGTAGAATATTCAAAAGATTTCTCTCGAATTCAAGGGAAACCCTCCTCACCCTGCCCCTAATAGGAAACAAGAAAGTGAAAGAAGCTCTGATTCAGTTCTTCAGACTTGGTTGGATGGCTTGGTCTCATCAACCCTATAAGAATGTGCCAACCTTTAGGAGGGACAAAGATTCCCTCCCACAGCTCTTTAATGTCATGCTAAAAACACTCTCCCAAAAAATAACAATAAATGGAGGGTCAGAATGAAAACCAGATTTGATTTAATCAAAATGAAATTAAATTAATTTGGGTTAACATCATTGACTGGAGGATGATTGGTTGCCCTCTCCCCTCTTTGGAAGAGATTTATAGCTCCCACTGCCTTAAGAAAGTTCAAAACATTCTTAAAGATCTATCACCCCCCCCCTTTTTTTAAAATTATTACCATCTGGCAGACGGTACAGGATAAGAAAATCAAGGACAAATATGTTGAAAAAACAGCTTCTATCTCAGGGCAGTAACTATATTGAATTCTATAGTATAGTGCAATATAATTGCGATATTGGGTTTTCAATTTTGATTATATAGAATGTGAAGGATGTATGTTTGTGTTTTTATTTTTATAGTTAGAATGTACACTGAAGATGACATTTAATTTCATTGTACAAGGTGTAATGGCAATAAGCTAAACTAAACTAAACTAAACTAAACTAAACGCTCTCTTATTTTCCCCTTTCTGCCACTTTGAAAATTAGAACTTGGCAACCATATTTCCAATGATTGCTTGAGGCACCAATCCACATTCTTCATGCTACTTCTCAATTATACTGGCAGAATATCTACATAAGTCTACATTCATGTAATTGTGTAATTTCTAATTAATTATCCTTGCAACTGACTATGTCTGCTAGGATTGTACTACGTTTTACATCCTATCCAAGGGTTCAACAAATCCAGAGCTTTCCCATCCCAGAAGATTCTACTGCAAATGGATGTTTGTTTGCAATACAGCCCAGCAAATATTTCAGGCCCTACCCAAGAATGACATAGAAATTGAACTGAGTTAGCCAAAATTCAGCTCTTTATTTGCTCATTAATATATATAGGCAGAATCTTGCCAGATTAAATGCATACCCTAATGGATATACCCTGGCAGATTCTAGGGAGTGGCTCTCTATAATTTCTTCCTCTGTCTCCTATCCAGCTCTGTGTTGTGACTAGTCTCACTCCTTTCCTTGAAATGTGATTTCTCCTTCCTGGGAAATTGCTGCTTCACCATTAGTCCATTCCACCACCTCTCCCTTCAAAGGTGCACATTCCATCACACCTGGGAACGAAAAGGATAAACTCCAGGGCTGTACAGAATTTTGGATTCTGTCTAGAGCAGTGTTTCTCAACCTTGGCGACTTTAAGTCCTGTGGACTTCAACTCCCAGAATTCCCCAGCCAGCTATGTTGGCTGGGGGATTCTGGGAGTTGAAGTCCATAGGACTTAAAGTCACCAAGGTTGAGAAACACTGCTCTAGAGACAGAAAAAAAGAGCATGTGGCGCCAAAATGCAGTATCTCAAAGCTGCAACCTCTTTTCTTTGACGTGCGTGGCTACCCTCCACCACTACTGCACAAACCTGGGAAAGGATGCAGCTGTTTTCAAAGTGTTTTAAACGAGGTGCTGTGTTTTCAGAGATGGAAACACAATATCATTATGCAAGTATTATTCAGAGACTGAATCTGAAATGCAGCACATTTGTAATACATACTGCAATGACACAATGGCGTCTGGGTAGATTGCTGCAGAAGCTATCCCACAATTATTTAGCACTAATAAATAACTGCCAAGCAAGCATTTACGTCCTTGTCTTTTTCTCACCCATGTCTGTCTAGAAAAAAAAAACCATCTCCTTAACTCCAGATGACTTCATGAACTGATCTAAAGAGTTGTTTAGTTTATCAAGCTTTGTGTGACTTCGTGTTGAGAAACTGCCAGACAGACAAGAAGGTGACTTCAAGAGAGGAATTAGCCTTGAGTTGTTGCTCAATCACAAAAGATCCAGGGTTGACATCCCCCCACCTCACCCAAATACCATGGGATCTTATCTGTTTGTGCCCAAGAGAAGGCACGTATTCTGGAGAGATTCCTGTAATATAGGCAGAATACAATGAAGTAGTTAGCTTGAGCCCTACATATGCGGATACGGTTGCTTGCACCAATCAGCTTTGTTAGGCAACTACCAATGGTAATGAGTATCAATTGCAGATTGTCATTGCCATGGAATTGTACCAAATAATGGTCAGTTAAGTTTAAGATAATTCATTAGGCTCCTTCAACCTCCACAATAATTCCCATCACAATCAAAATTTGTGTGTGATATGAATTATAGGAGATATTTCTGGAATGCATCATTGTGGTGAATGGCCTAAAATCAAGATCATAGAAAAACAGCAAAAATACAGCAGCATTGCATCTTTTAGCGAAATGGAATGTACAAACCAATGCGGTCATTGTGTTAAAATACCTTATTCGATGCTATAAAAGTGCTACCTAAAAGAATAAGCTCTGATTGAAGGAAGAAAGAAAAAAGCCTTTGCAGTGTGTGGCAGGTTATCAGAAATATGAAATCACTGTTCATTTACCAATGAAAAGAAGCTAACAGCATTTACCGTTTCAACCCCAGCAATCTGAAGCTCTGAAATAGCAGCGTAGAGTTCTTTCTTTGAAAGCTGACTCCCAAAGTAGATATCACAGAGGAAATCTTCAGAGGGATTTGCGGAGTATTTTTTCAGCCTACTGTCAATGGAGCATTTCACTGCAGGAGGAAAGAGAAAGTGTCAGAGTATGTTCATAGACTGGAATAGCCATGGCAACAGGTCAGCCAATGGAGACTGTTTGGATAGACATGGTAACATGTCAGCCAATAGGGACTGTTTGGATAGACATGATACCAAGTCAGCCAATGGGTACTGTTGGGGAACCAAAACACAGTATTTGTTTGTATGGTGCCATAAGAGACATTTGGAGTCTGGGTGTGGCTTAGACTTGCTGAACTATATATAAGAGTTGGTTTGGCCTCTGTAACTTCCCTCAGCCTCTGTACAATATTAGCCTCTATATCTCTTACTCTGAAATGACTTGCTTCTATGAATATTGCTTCTGTGTTCCTGATATTGTATCTATACAATAAGAACTCTGCTATTTGGTACTGCATATAAAGAAGTTTCTTATATATAATTGAATCCTGCTGAAGTTAATTTACTCGTGTGTCCTTGCTGGATGTGCTTCTGCAACAACAGACTCTGACAAAAGTGATAATTAAACAATAATATTAAGGCATGGAAACCTCAAAGGTCTATTTTTTCATACATACAAGACATTTAAAACATTCAAAAACATCAGAAAACGTTACAAGTTAGATTAACCTTTCCCAGTCTATCATCTTCTGAATATATTGGGGCTGTATTTTCCAGGACTACCTGCCAGCCTATCTGAAAACAGGGAATTCTGGGAGAATGAGTTCCAACATGACTGGCGAGGCACAGAGTTTAATAGGTTGGTCTATAAAAAGGCAAGCTCCTTCCTCTTTCATTAAAGGATGAAGACTTTTAGTATGCAAAAATAAGGTTCAGATCCCTATTTTATTATAACGATGCCTGGTTATTTCGTTGGAGTTCATTGAAGGAAACATAGCACACAAGCATAATGTTCAAAAGTTTGCCTTGACTATTCTAGTATTTTTATTCATTCCATGGTGAACTTAAGCCATACAACCAAGTATTCATACCAATTGTCACTAATAGCAGGGAAAAAAAGTTAAATATCCATTTTAGTATATTAGTGAGTCTGTCAAACTTGGCAAAGAGAGATTTAAGATAAAAGTTTTGTTCAGCCACAGGGTTGAGTGATTGCATAAAGATTTGCATCCAACCCAGTCTTTTTCAAGTCTTGGCAACTTTTAAGGTGTGTGGATTTCAACTCCCAGCATTCTGACTGGGGAATTGAAGTCCTTGAATCCTAAGGCTGCCAACTTTTAAAAAACACTGATCCAACCTATTCCACAGAATGCTTCAGGAAAACAAATGAGCTCCAGATAGTCAGGCTGGTTTCTTGATGCAAGATGCAAAATCTGCTGCCCAACCTAAAATGCAAATGCATATTTCACAAAATACTTTCGGTGTCCTTCAGTTACCTGTCTTAAATATATTGTCCCATGCATTTGTATGAGCTTGCCAAACTTTCGTATTTAGACTTCTATGGAGTTCAACTGGTGTCACCATCATCTTCCCAAAAGTGCTCATCATCTGTAGCATATCATGAAAAAAAACCAACGCCATTATTAAAGTACTGGGGAAAGTTCAAAAGAACATATATTTTCCTGTTAGAAAAAGGATTAAAACTTAGATTCAATAAACTGATCTATCCTTGGGCCTTAAACCAGAATATCAAGTAGAAGCTGTTCCATGTGGACCAGATTTCATAGTAATCCTTACACATTTCATTATACTGCATAAAATCTTAACTTGAATCCCAAATTATCCCATTCTCAGAGTTTCTCTCTCTATCCATCCATCCATCCATCCATCCATCCATCCATCTATCTATCTAATTATCATTATATATTAATATATATAATTATCACTTACCCAATAAATGGGGTTTGCACAACCTACCAAGCCTTGCTCCCCAAATTAACAAGATTAAAGTTAACCAAATGTTGATTGTTGCAGTAGGGACTTTCATTTATCTGATTAAGACTTTTGTGTGAACAAAGTCTGAGTCCACCATTTGCAGGGCAACAATCTAAAGTATTTCTGAAGGGCTACCATAGAAATTGAAATTGCAAGGACCCAGGGACAATTTCCACGCATCTTCATCAAAGGTGGTGGAAAAAAATCCCTGACACCTGTGCAGCAACTAATAATCAACCAGTGACCCAGCCTACTATAAGGCATTATCCTACATTGCTGGAATTATTCCTGGCAGCTTATTTTCTTATTGAGCTTCAAGAGCTTTTTCAAGAGAGCTCAATCAATGAAAATGACCAAGAAAACCCAACTGGAGCATCTCTGTGTATGAAGTATACAGAGATGCTCCAATTGTCAACTCATATAGTTGACAAGGTGAGGAAAGTTGACAAGGTGTTGTGCAAATCCCATTCATTGGGTAAGTGATAATTATATATATATTAATTTTAGGGATTGAAGGGTGGTAGGAAGGGTATGTGTAAACAATATGAAATAATGGGAATGAAATGTAATAATTATGAGTAACATTATTATTTGTATTGAAATGTATGATACCCAGGTATCACACTATTCACACATTGGAATGTATAAATAATATAAAATAAAAAACTTGTTTGAAAAAAAAAAAGTAGGTGGGTCCCTGGATTGCAATTCCTACGGAAGCAGATAGGGTGTCAGCCCTGGGCTGATATATGGCTGACTTGCTAATATCTTACAATTGGCTATCATGCATGTGGGACTTTCATACCGTTTTTACAGCCTTGATAAAGTTCAAACTTTCCTCCTCTACGTCTTGCTTCAGAAGTCCAAACCTTTTCCCATATAGCACCAAGCAAATACCTAGTGGGGGAAAAAAAAAGAATTCATAGCAAAACCATTTCCAAGAATCCTGACTACATTTTCCTTAACGTATCTCTGATGCCCAATCCTCTCATTTTGATGCAATTAATATATAATGTCCATTATTGGTAATACTGCTTTTGAAGCCCCAAGGACAATGCATTCAGTAATAATCAAGTAGCTAGAGTTCCTCTCTATAGGTAGGACCTTTATTTATTTATAAGATTTTTATCCCATCTTTATTATTTTATAAGTAACTCAAACTAGCAAACATGCCTAAAACTCCTTCCTCCTCTTATTTTCTCTATAACCCTATGAGGTGGATTGGGCTGGAAGGGGAATGATTGGCCCAAAGCCACCCAACCGGCTTTCCTGCCTAAGGTGGGGCTCGAACTCATGATCTTCTGGTATTTAGACCAGCAATTTAACCACTACACCAAACTAGCTCTTCATCTAATCTTTACCTGGTGTGGTGGGGGAAGGAATTCCAGAATTCTTAGCCAACATAGCCATCCTGGTTAAGACATTCTGAGAACTCCAGGTTGGGGAAAGCTAACCTGCATGTATACATCTTTAGTATAGAGAAAAAGCAGAAATGATCTCAGAATGAATGAAAAAAATCTTACTTTCAAATGACCACTTGTTCAGCGTAGAATATAAATCTTCTATTTCTCCATTCTTGTTACAGAGTGTGTCTATCTGATGCATAAAATCAGCTAGGACCTGTGGAAGAGATTGAAAAGATCTCTTAGTGTTCTGCTTCAGTGAAATGAAAGGTCATTAGGAAGTACCGGTAAATCAAATTTTAAAATATTAATGTCATAAGGCTTTCAAGTCTATGGTGTGCCAATTCTACACTTGGAATATCATGTACCGTTCTGATCAGTGCATCACAAAACAGATGCCGTGGAAAACATACAGAAAAGAGGTGATCAAAATTATCATAGGGTTGGGAAAGCTCTATTCATTTGGTAACTTTAACTAAGCCAGAAGTGAAAAATATATTAGTAACTGATAGATACTATATAATGTCTTAGTCGGTCTCAACTCCAGGGGGCGGTGCTCATCTCAGTTTCAAAGCCGAAGAGCCAACACTGTCTGAAGACATCTCCATGGTCATGTAGTCGGCATGACTAAACGCCAAAGGCGTACGGAACGCTGTTACCTTCCCACCAAAGGTGGTCCCTATTTTTCTACTTGCATTTTTACATGCTTTCGAACTGCTAGGTTGGCAGAAGCTCACTCCATTATGTGGTGCTAGGGATTCAAATTGCTGACCTCTCTGATGGACAAGCTCAGCGTCTTAGCCATTGACCGACCATGCCCCTTGATAGATACTAGTGAAATAGTAAAGTGAAATAGGAATTAAGTAATATGCTTTTAAACCACTTGCCACCGAAGGCTAGATATGAATATTTGCTCTTCACATTAATATTTCCTCTTCCTGCATATAGAAATTTGGCATGCTTAGAAGGAAGTTGTAGCCTTCAATTTTCTCTCATGTGATACATTTCTACATGCCAGGGAAAGCAGTGAGATGCATTCAAAATTATTGTTTCAACTAGGTTTCCAACTGGCATAAGTTAAGAAAGATTTCACATGGTTTGTGGAGAGATAATTTTCTAATTTCTCCCCTTCCTCTTTTACAGCTGTCTTATAATAACAAGAGTGTTCAAAATTACAAATTACACCTGTGTCTGGATCAGACCTTTCTTGTGCAGTACCTCATTGATTTTAATGTCCAACTTCACAATTTCCAAGGGTTTCATTAATTTCTTCTGAAATGCACTTCTTACTCTCTGCCAGTCCTTCCCTTCTCTGTGAAAAACAAACATTCAAGTGATTAAAAGCTTTTTTTTTTACATTTCCTGGTTAAAATGAAAGGTATATGAGGAAATGTTAAAACAATATTAAATATGGGCATTAAATTTCATAAGAGAATGCTAATACAGTTTAAGGAAGATAACAAGCAGACTAATCAAGTTTGATAATATGGAAAATTGATTTGTAGCCCAATATATTATTTATTTTCAATAAAATAAAGTCAAAATTTCCCTTTAGTCAAGCTTGAGCCCTGGGCACACATGGAAATGTACCTTATGCATGTGGCTTTCTGCTGCTTTTTACTGGAATTCTCCTGATTTAATCTCACCTAAAACTCTGAGAGTCCTGTTTAGCTTTTAGGAAGATGCACTAGATATTTCCGTTGTCACTGATCTTTGGAAGAAATAACTGAAAGTGATCAGTGATCTCTTACTTTTACTGAGATATTAAATTACCATTATAAAGCATTCTTCACATTCTGCATTTCCCTTCTGGCTTGACTGTTATCTTATGTACATTAGTTCTAAAACTGCCTTTTTTCCTGCTGCAATTTTTCTATTCTAATGTTGCCAGGAGGGTTAGGTCCAAGTTAACCAGAGGCAATGCTACAAATTGCTTCTCTACACTGGTCCGCTGATAACCTTGCTTGTTTCCAGGATAAAACAGCAGAACATAGTCCCATAAGCCAAAGAACCCTAAAGAAAACCTAAACAAATAGGTTTAATGCATAAAGTATCCACCACCCACAAATGGCACTTTGACTTTTCCCCCAATGATCATTTCATATTTGTAAATTCCAAAGACTCAAACGTGTTTATAAAACAACAATCTGAAATCTTTGCTCTTAGCATCCCTTGCGTTTAAACCTCAAGCCAAACATAAGCACGGGGCATTCTCAGCACAAAGCGATATGTGTCCTTCCAAGTCTTTACTCACAGAATAAGTAGCCCATAGCCCTCTTTACGGTAGTCTCGATAGGCTTTCCAGGGCTTAATCTCCAGGCGCTGAGGATAAGCACCCTCTTTTCTGTAGAGAGACTCTAGCAGACAGGGTGCGCTTATATGAACCGAGTCAAAACTCCCAAGTTTCATGCGGAAGATTTTGCCAAACCGCTGGTGGTACTCAGCCTTGAGAAGAAAGAAAAAGGAAGGAAGGAAGGAAGGAATGAAGAGGGGAGGTTAAATTGGGCAGCTAAGGACTCCGTCACCGAGGCTCACCCATCTCACAAAACTCCTTGCAAGAAGAGGCGAATAAATACACCGTATGGCACACACAACTTTCAGTTCACACACTCGATGTCTAGCATTTTAAAAGACGCGGCTCCTGCAGGCAAAAGATGGATCAGAATAAGTCTGTTCAAACGGTGGCAGTGGGGAGGCTTATATTAAGCATTGGATTAAGAACCTCCTAGTGTCGTTGATGTAAGAACATGTTGTTTCAAAAACTGCTTGCTTCTTCTTCCTTAGAAAGTTTTTAAAAACAAGGTGTAGGAATGGCCACCCGTTTAAGGATGCCCCAATGACTGATTCCTTGCGTTGGTTTGAAGACTGACTGGATTAACTTGATCCAATTTGTAGGGATTGATGCTGTCTGGGAATTTGGCCATCGGTCCCTCGATCACAACGATAGGGGATGCTGAACTAGACGATCTTGGAAATACTTTCCAAACTCTTAAAAGAGATATTTCTCAATCCTGCCATTAAAACCTCAAGGTCAGGGAGGGTTAGCAACTGCTTTTGCCATTCGAAGAACTGCCCGTTCTATCATACGCGACCCTTTGGGCTAGGGATCTATTGGGGAGGGAGGGTGGTGGGAGAAACACAGGTTACTCACCAGCGTCTGGTGTTGTTTCTTGAGGCCCCCTTTCCAGAGGATGTCTAAGAGGCTGCCCATCAGAGGCCATTTGACCGGACCGGGAAGGGCAGAAAGTGAATGGGGAGCGTGCATGGGGCAAGAAGGAGGCACTTGCGTCTTGGGCTCTAAGGCGCACGCGGACGAAGTGGGCACCTGTTGCTGCTGCTGCAAAGCAGCCGCGCTCCCAGGACCTCGCAGCTTTAGGAGAGAGCTGAGCAGCGGGGCTCGCTTCAAAGGGGAACTCATGATTCTGATACTGGATGGAAGGATGCTTCAAACGCAGGCGAACCTTCAGCTGAGGGAAGGCTATATCCTGAAAAGTCAGGCGCGGGAGGAAGGCGGAGAAGAGCTACGAAGAGGGAACCTAGAAGGGACGCGATCTAGAAAGCCCTGGCAGTCGGGATCCCTGGCAACCAGAAAGAAACTTTTTTTTTCTGGAGTCAAGTGGCGTCGGATGTGGGGAATCTGTCTCCCCTCGCGCAACGCCAAGCAAGGTCTGGAGCCCGGCGGGATGAGGATGCTGCTCTCTCTCCGCTCAGGTCCCCATAGCGCGGCGGAACGAGGCATATATAGCGTTGAGGAGGCCGGCTGCGGGACTTGCCAATTGGAAGGCAGGGGAGGAGTGCAAAGCGCTGGGTGGGGTGGGAAGGCGACGCCTCCGGGGAAGCCTCGGCGGGCCGGATCCAGCGATCGCGAAGGCGCCGCTCTCCCCTCCTCCCTGCTGCCGGGGACTCCCCGGGAAGGCGGAAGGTAGCTTGCGGCCATCTGGCCGCGTTCCTCCCAGGGACGAGTCATCCTGGAGAACTCCCGGTTCTTGGCGAGCCCTTCTCCTCCGGGAACCCAGCGAGGGACCTTTCCCGCCTGGGATCGCGGTGGCTGCGCTTCGCAGAGTCAGGTGGAAGCCGGCCGTAGAGGCGGAGAGTTGGGAGAAGAACCGGGGACGGAGGAGGGCGCAGCGCATTCTCTTACTCTTTAACCTTGCGTAACGCGCTCCTTCGTTCCGGGAAACCCTCAGGCGAACGCGGCAACTTACTCAATCGGCGAGAGGATTGTCCACGCTGAGCGGGACGGACAAACGATCCATTGTGATCCACTGCCCCCCCCCGCCAATCCCCTGCCCTTGTCCAGAATTAGAACAAGAATAGAGCCGGAAGGGACCCGGGAGGTCTTCTAGTCCAGCCCATCCTGCTCAAGCAGGAGAACCTGTCCTCTGTCCAGTTAAGTCTTCCATTCTTCCGTGTTGAGGTTAGAGAAAATAAAAACACGCTTTAATCTGATTTGAGGGATAGGCAACAGCAGACTGTTTTTTCTATAATTCCATCATTCCCAGCCAAGCTGTTTTTGAATGCTGCCTCTGGCTGGGATGTATGATTTTTTTTAAAGGTCGAGGAAAATTGAGTTAGAATATTGCTCTGTAAACTTCTTGAGTTTAATTGAAAAAGCAGCGTGTGTTCTTAAGGAATGTATGGGGGATCTTTAGCATAATTTAGCATAATAAGGGATATATAGTATCCTGGGCTAGCTAAATTCTTTGATAGGCTGTTGCTATTGCAGCCACCTGGGGAGAGATATTGTCCTATTAATGTTGATGGGAAATATTTGGAGGACGGTGATTGGTTGAGAAACAGCCAATGGCTTGTCTTTCCCACTCTAAATTGCAAGCTTTTCCCTCCCTTCTCACTCCACCCCTGAAATTTACCAATGACTGGGCAAACTGGTCGGGTCACATAAATACACTTCCTTTATAAGGACCATGGCGATGAGGAAGATAAAGTTTACACATCATGGTTCAATGTCAGATTAAGCAGGAACCTTTCCAGAATGCAACCCAAGATTGTTTAAACATAGGCTGGGAGGGAAAAGGGCAAGCTGGTATGAAAGAAGGAAAGCGTCAGGAATGCCATAGTGCTCTGACCCCAATATAAACTGCAAGAGGGGAGACAATCTCAGAACTTGTCTGAAGAATAGGGGCCATTTTGACTTTGATGTTAGTTTTGGGTAAATACAGGTAGTCCTCGACTTACAACAGTTCATTTAGTGACTGTTCAAAGTTTAAATGGCAAGTGAAACAAGTGACCATTTTTCACACTGAAGACCCAAATTCAGATGCTTGGCAACTGGTTCACATTTATGATGGCTGCCTAATGTCCTAGTGATTGGCTTTTAAGACCTTCCATTAAGCGAAATCAGTGGGAAATCCAGTTTCACTTAACAGCCACGTTACTAATTTAACAAACGCCATGGTTCACTTAACAACTGTGGCCAGAAAATGGGGCAAACTCACTTGAGAAAGGTTTCACTTAGCAACATAATTTTTTTTGGGGGGGGGGCTCAATTATGTCCGTAACTTGAGGACTACCTGTACAATCCATTTTAGACTTTTTGCGCATGCCTCTTTAAAAAATGTGAAGGAGGTGCAGTGATAAAAGTTCAGATAAAAGAGGCCAATAACATAAGCAGAAAATTACTGGCAATTAATTAATTGCATGATGGAACCAGCGTTTGCTTGATAGTGGAACAAGAGCTTAATATCTGGGCTACCCACTGATTTCTTATATCTCTGTTTTTTAAAATCCCTAGTAAACTAGGAAATTCTTGGTTATGACAATAATATAGATTACAAATTGATTCTACTGGATTGCAAGCTGCCTTAATTGACATGTGCTACCAGCTTGAAGGAGCTCACCCAACTCTTTAACCAGTGCTCACTTTTCATAAGCTTTTTTGGAAGACTGGATAGGAAAGATGGTCGAATGGTGGTGTAGGAAGTTAGCACCCAACCCTCTCCTAGAAAAATGAAATATCCTGGGAAATATTGAAAAGGCAGAATATTATAGTTCCCTGGATAAGAAATGGAGAAACGTGTTTTTAGGTATGAAACAGACTCTCATTTAATAGCCCCCACCTTCGTCAATGGGCCATTAAAATGCCTGAGCCAGTCTATTCTACATAACAAAAATCCCCCCTTCAGCTCCAGGGTGATGGGACTAAGGCATGATAGTATTAGCCCTTTACCCATCTCACCACAGGGCACCTGGGAAGAAGCAATGCACAACCAAACTTGGATTCAAAACACAACCTAGAGTTGCCCCTGCATGGCCCCATGGGAGTTTGACAACCAATTAGAATATAAGATCAAGATCAAAGACCAGAGAGGGTATAAAATCAGGAACTCATCTCAGTCTCTCTTTTCTTCTTCACCCAACATCTTGAAGCCGGTGATAATCTTTTTCCCCAGGACCTCAAACCATGTGGTTCTGTCCACCATTAAAATCATTTTCCCAAGCAGCCTCCATGTTTCCGGTGACTTTCCCCCCACTTGGAACTGAACTCTGAAGGACATTTCTCCAACAGTGGACAGGATCACATGTCTTGGAACTCCTGGATGAAAAAGGGAAGAGATGCTGAGAGTTCCTGGGTTTTATGCCCTCTCTGGGCTTTGAACTTCCTGGGGCACAGGAAGGGTATCCTGATTGGTTGCTGTCAGAGGTCACAGCTAGCTTTCTGGTTGTCTGTGTGCTAAGTTTGGTTGAAACTTGGTGAGTGGTGCAATGAAAGCCAATGAAATGGCTCTGCCTGAAGGGGGTAGCTCTTTGTTATGTAGAATAAACTGGCTCATGCCTTAATGGCCCATTGACAAAGGTGGGGAAGATATTAAAAGTGAGTCTGTTTCCTCCCTAAAACATGTTTCTCCATTTCTCACCCAGGGAAATATAATATTCTACCTTTTTAATATTTCCTAAAACATTTCATTTTCCTAGGAGAGGGGTGGGTGCTAACTTCCTACATTAGTGAGATCTTTAAATCACTCTCTTCAATTTCATTCCTAAAAGTGAACATTTCCACCAGCCATTCTCTACCTGTCCTCAGTTTTAAATGAGCTGTTCTGACATATACTCTATTTCTAGCAAGGACGGAGTGGGGGGGATGGACATGTGTTCATTAGATAGACTTGGTAACATGTTGTTGTCAAGGTCAAGGAGTGCTGAAACGTCAAATATGATTCTAATATACTGCCAAAAGCCAAGTATTATATCACTTGTGGGGAATATGATAACACTTATTAAGTAACAGAGGAAATATCAGGGTGAAGGAGGCCCTGCCTCCCCAAAATAAAATAGTCTTTATTCTTAATGTTAAAAACAGACAAAATAAAATATTTCCCATGAAGGAGAAGAGGAAAGACATCTTAAAGGCAGAAAACAGCCCAGTCTTCCTGCTATAGCAAAACAGCCTCAAGCAGAAGCATAAAATGGCTCATCTTTAGGAAGGGACATTTTTTTTATCCATGCAGAAAGATTGGGCCAATCTATTCATAAGCAACCAGAAACTCCAAATAAGTAACAAAATAGACAAGGAGCCTATAAGAAGTTAGCACCCACCCCTCCCTCTCCTAGAAAAATGAAATATTTTAGGAAATATTTAAAAAGGCAGAATATTATATTTCCCTGGATGAGAAAAGGAGAAACATATTTTTAAAGGCAAAGCAGCTCCCTGCAGCTTCCTGCCTCCCCCCCCCCCTTTGCCATTAAGGACTGAACTAGTCTATTCTACATAACAAAGGTATGATTAACCCTCTACCTATCTCACCACATGGCACCTGGGGAGATTACATCAGCCCGCAAGGCAAACAAACTTGGGTCTCAGGACAGCCTACAGAGTTAGCTAAGACCTTCTACCCCCTGGAAGTCTGAAAACCAATCAGAATACATTTCTTACATAGGAACAGGAAACAGAGAGGTGGGGCCCCAGAGAGCACATAAAATCCAGGGACTCTCAGCATCTCTGCCCTTTTCTGCTCAGGAACTCAAAACATGTGATCTTGTCCACCATTAAACCATCTTTCCAAGCAGCCACCATGTTTCCAGTGTCTTTTTCCCCACTTGGAACTGAACCCAGAAGGTCATTTCTTCTAACAAGTCGAAGCAGACAAGGTTAGCTCAGATAAACAAAACACCTAGGATTTGTCCCAAAGGTAACTGGACTTTCTGTTTTTTTCTTTGAAGATGTTTTGCTTCTCATCCAAAAAGCTGCTTCTTCAGCTCTGACTCGATGATAGGAAATGGACAAAGTCCCATGGAATGTATAAAATCCCACCCACTCTCAACCCAATTTTGTCAGCCACCTCGAAAACATGCCACTATTTTCTGGCTACCAAATAAACAGAGACTTCCTTACCTGCAGGCTGCCTCCATTTTATTCCCAACAAAAGAAAAGACAGACAAAATATCTTCTCTATCACAGGACCCAGGACCTAAGATATGGAGGGCAGATTCCCACTGAGTACTGGAAAAAAATACAGCAATGTCTATTATTAAGAGCAGTTTAAGAGTGGGAAACATTTACCTAGAGAGATTTATAGACATGTATGGGTGACAAAATGTGTGTGATGTTGTTATCATATTAATACCTGGATTTAGTATATTTGTGTCTGATGTAACATTTGTATGATTATTGTATTGCCATCACAGCTGTTTAATGCAGATGCCATTGGTGCTGAGTGTAGGAAGTTAGCACCCACACCTCTCCTAGAAAAATGAAATATTTTAGGAAATATTAAAAAGGTAGAATATAATATTTCTCTGGATGAGAAAAGGTAAAACATGTTTTAGAGACAAAGCATCTCCCTGCACGGCCCCACCTTTGTCAATGGGCCATTAAGGCCTGAGCCAGTCTATTCTACATAACAAAGATCTACTTACTTCAGGCAGAGCCATAATATGAATCCCAAAGCCCTTTCATTATGTCACCACCCAGCAAGGTTCAACCAAACGTGGACTCAAAACACAGCCACAGAATTGCCCTTGCATGGCCCCATGGGAGTCTGACAACCAATCAGAATACAAGCTCAAATTCAAAAGCCCAGAGAGGGCATAAAACTGAGGGATTCTTAGCATCTTGGGCCCTTTTTTCCTTCACCCAACATCATCAAGGCATGTGACAGTGGTGGGTTCCGAATCCTGTTTCAACCGGTATGGTTGGAACGGGCCCGGTGTCACCCTCATGGACGTGCACAGCGCATGTGTCATACCTGCCTGCAACGCCTCCACAAGCCTCCGTGATGCTCCAGCTGCTTGGCGGACTGTCGTGCAGGCGCTGTATGCACCATGCGCGGAAGCGCCAAAGGTTTAAAGGACAGGTAAGGAGCTCAGGCGGGTGAGTAGGCCCTCCGGAGCACCATACTGGAACGGTACCCGGTGCTCCGGGCAGGCTGTGGTACGTCCATACTTGGGCGTACTGCCTACAACGCACCACTGGCATGTGATCATGTCCACCATTAAAAACCATCTTTCCAAACAGCCACCATGTTTCCAGTGTCTTTTCACTACTTGGAACTGAACCCAGAAGGATATTTCTTCAAACACGAGTTTCACTAGAACAGTCATGGGTCATGGATGTTTTAATCTGGATTCCTGAACTTGACAAGGTAGTTGGACTCAATGGATTTAGAGGCCTCTTCCTAGTCAATCATTCTGTCATTCAATCAGGGCTCTGCTTTTATTTGATGGTGATGAAAGAAATGTCCTTCTGGGTTCGGCTCCAAGTGGGGAAAGAAGACACTGGAGACACGGAGGCTGCTTGGAAAGATGATTTATTGGTGGACAGGACCACATGGCTTGAGTCCTGAACAGAAAAGGTGATCACATGCTTCAATGTTGGTGGAGAAGAAGAGAAGGAAGGACTGATATGCTGAGTCCCTGGTTTTATGCCCTCTCTGCCCTTTGATCTTGAGCTTGTATTCTGTTTGGTTGTCAGACTCCCATGGGGCCATGCAGGGGCAACTCTCTAGGCTGCGTTTTGAATCCAGGTTTGGTTGAGTTCTCAGATGCCATGTGGTAAATTGGGTAAAGTGCCAATATTATCATGTTTTAATCCCATCCCCCTGGAGCTGAAGTGGAGAAGTCTTTATTATGTAAAGGGACTAGCTTGGCCTTCTTAATGGCCCATTGACAAAGTGGGGATGGGCAGGAAGCTACAGGCAGCTATTCTGTCTTTTAAAACATGTTTCTTTCTTTTCACATCCAGAGAAATATTCTGCCTTTTCAATATTTCCTGGGATATTTCATTTTTCTGGGAGAGGGCTGGGTGATAACTTCCTACAATGATATAACCACAAATGATTGATTCGTGTTTTCCCATCTCGTGATCATCAGAAGACCGTCATTTCACAATCAGATGATGAATAATATTTTTTTTACTTTCTCCTGCTTTAAATCAACCTAGATTTCTGGTTGACAAGCAAGGAAATACCAGCAAAATGCTTTAAAATGTGGCAGAGCACTTATTTTCATTGTGTTTTGAGAAAGGTAGAGAAATAAAATTCTTCCTGCTTAAAAAAAATGCTTGCATAAGAAATCTGAGAATGCTGTTGTCACACTAGGAAAACTAGGCCAGTTTCAAATCTCACTGGGCAACTGCCAATTATATAGGACAGTCATGCTTGCTGAATATAACTTCTTGCATTTAAAAGCATGTCCAGACCTTTCGCTAAGCTCTGGAAATTACTACTCGGAAGCCATTCAAGCCATCTTTAACTGATTTTGCATTTGCTTTCATGCTGGAACACGCTTATAAATGTTTGCTATTAAAGGGCATCTGTGAATCTAAAGGGGAAACCCAAGAAAAGGTTTTTGTTTTTGCTTGCAATGCTTAATTTCAGAATGTTCCAATAGAATATGGACTTGAGTGCTGATAAATGGTTAAATAAATCAGCAGGTATTGACTGAGAACACTAGAGAGAGAGAGTTAAAAGAAAGATTAATTTCTACCTTTGTAGGTTTCCTTTATTGCTAACAGGTGGTATCTTCCTGTGTTTGCAGCTTGAACAGATGAATAGAATAATTGAATCAAGAAATAAGGAGGGAAAAATATCTTCCAAACACAATATAAAATATTTCTTTATCTAATGTAGGGAGCTTTTTTCCCTAATTTTATTGTCTTGCCTTTATTATCTATCTATATAAAAATGTGTCTGTGTGTGTCTGTGTGTGAGTGTTCCAGCATAACTCTGGAATGCCTGGGCTGCTGAAATGAAAAGGAATGAGTTATATCTATAAAATCACAGTACTTTTGACAGTGATACTGTGCATTAGTGTGATAGTGTTAGGATACAGCCTGTTGTGCCTTAAGATGGCATCTACTGTACAGCACAGTGGGGTTGCCATGGTAGCAGCTTCACAGCCATTCCACAAGGGGGTTCCAACAGATGCATGTGATTCACCTACTCTAGACCCAAGAATAATGGTTTTCCAAACTGCACAGTGATGATAGGATGCCACAAGAAGTCTCTTGCCTGTAACTAGGATTCCCTAAGCTTCACCTGTAGAAGTGACTCAACCACACAGAATCACTATTCCATCTTACATCCCACGTGGCCTCTGTTGGATTGTTCTACATCAGCCACGATTAGGGAATTACCAAAGAGAAAAATCATACCTCAAAATTGCATGCGGCAGAAATACCTGCCATCCAAGGAGGCAGTTAGTTGTTTCTTGGCATCAATGGCTGCTCTGTCTTGACTCTCTTCCAGCTCAAGGTTTTACGACATCAGAGACTTCAGCACTTGCATCCTTCTAAAGTAAATGACATGACAAGTTCAGAGACGCACAGAGCAGGAGATGGGGAGGGGACACACATTGATACGTGGGAGGGTAGGTTTTCATTCTGTTTCCAAACTTTGGGTCTGAGGAAATAAGTGGAAATCTCCATCTACTCAGAAGGAAGAACTAACAAGAAGGCTTGGAAAAAATCTCAGGATTTGCAGCATATACCTCTTAAATAATCTTAATGAGGAAATCTTAATAATAGTCAATGAGAGCCAAATGCATTCAGTAGCTATTAGGAGGCTTCCTGCCTATTGGAATGCAGGGTTCAGAACGGAGAATCTTGGCAAAAGAGCTGCCAAGGTTGAATCCTGCTGGAAAACATTCCACATTGCTGCATTTCATTGCAGGTCCTCTCCCCCCTCCCCCATTCCACCCCCCCAAAAAAAAAATTCTACCGTATTTTTCAGAGTATAAGACGCACCAAGATTTTGAAGAGATAAATTTTTAACAAAAGTTTTTGCACTCTGCGTACGTCCCAAACCCTCTGCATGCCTCATGTTTTGTGAAAAACGGGGCATGCAGAGAGCTTGAGAGGCCTGCAAAGTGCTCCTGGGAGCTGGGAGGGGGAGCAAAAATGAGCAAAAAATGACCCGTTTTTGGTTCATTTTTGCCCTCCCCAGCCCCCCCCAGGAGCACTTTGCAGGCCTCACAAACCCTCTGCACGTCCATTTTTGTGAAGGGGGAGGGGTTTCGGGAGGCCAAAAATGCTGTATTCCGCATATAAGATACACCCAGATTTTTATCCTCCTTTTGGGGGGGGGGAGTGCGTCTTATACTCTGAAAAAAGGGGTACTTTTATTTTCCTTTGTTTTAATCTTAAACATACCTAAGCATAAAACCAGATGAAATACATGAGAGAATGGAAAGAGAGCTTTACAAAGCTCCTGTTATTCCATGGCTTAAAAGATGAGTTGAAGATTATGAGGGAGGGTAGCTTTACTAGCCTGGTGCTGCTGGGGAGATAGGACTATAACTTCCATGTGTTCCAAATATGGGTGGGCTGCTACAGGTTTGCTCGGGTTTGGGAGAACCTATAGCTAATATTATGGCTGTCAGCCACGACTTCATTTAGTAATCAGGAAAGAAACCACTCAACTCCATTTGATTGAAATCAAGTGTACTTTTACTAATTATAAACGAACAGTTGCAAAGCTAAGCTGAATCTGGTTAATTAGGCGCAAAAGCAAATAATATCATGTATAACTCAATCCCCTCCCCTTGGCACCCCAGTCCATAGTCCAATTATAATGCACCCAACTGTCAGGTGAGAGATAACTTCAAAAAGCATCACCAGGATGGAATGCTGGACAGTTAACCTTGGCGGGAAACTCCCTTCTTCCACATGTGCAGTAAGATGGTCAAACAGCGTCTAGAATCTTCCTCCAGCACAGCATGATTCCCCTCCCATATACCATGCCCCACCCTTCCCGTTTCAATGGCAGCAGAAGCAGCAGCAAGCGGAGGCTGACAATGGCTGTTTGGAGAACCTCCCACCCTACCCCTCCCAGTAGTCTCCATGTGGCCCGTTTTGGATGTGAAGTAAGCATAGGGCCTACATGGAGGCTTGGGGAGGGGGAAAATAGGCCTCAAGGAAGGCCTCTGGAGCCTGGGGAAGGTGAAAATGTCCCCCCCCCCCCGAACATGGTGCAGGAATCTGACTAGGCCACGCCAGTGGTGGGTTTCAAAATTTTTTGGAACCTCTTCTGTAGGTGTGGCCTGCTTTCCTGGTCCACTGGTGGAATCTCTTCTAACCGGTAGATTTGACGAACCGGTTCTACCGAATAGGTGCGAACAGGAAGGAACCCACCTCTGGGCCACGCCCACCATGGCTATGCCCACCCAGCAACCAGGGAAGAAAACCTATTGCTGAAAGTTTTGAAGCCCACCCCTGGTTCCACACCCATCTGAAGGACATCACACTAGGGAAGGCTGGTACAATGACAGCCTTATGATTGTGAAGACTGACATATGGATCATCCCTTGGAGCTCACAAAGGTGATTTTGACCCAGCCATGTGGTCTATTTTAAGATACTTTATGAGAGCTGTTACTTATTGAATTCCTTATAACAGTGGTAATTATCAGTGTGATAAATGAAATGATCAAAAGCTTTTCCTCAGAAAAGGACTTTAGTTTAAGGAGCAATTAGCACGCTGGAGAAACCAATGAGCAGGAGTACCATGTGTCAAGAGTATATTTTGCAATATCCTCTCCTCCTCCCTCTCACACAATACCGGTAGATAAGAGATTAGACAGAAGCCTCTTTCAGTGATAAAGGTTGCAACAGGGAGTTATAAAGTCTTTTTTTAAAATCAATAAACAAAAAAAGAGGCTCAAACTACTAACATACACGCAGTAGAGCTGAAGTTGTATTTGCAAGGCAAAACTCTTTGTAAAATCAACCACAATATCCCTGTATATAAATGCCTGAATCTCCAGAGAACTTGAATAATCGTCTCTGCTAAATTTTACAGCCAAGTCTATCTTTGTCTCCTCTAAAATCAACTGAAATCTTTCTCAATCAGGCACAATTGTAGCACATGCAGGTAAGAATTTGCAGTCTGAACATACAAGAAGGAAAGTTCCTGATTGAAGAAAGTGGATGTCTTTCAAAATTTGAAATCATTTGTACTGCTTGATAATATTTATTCTTCAACCCAAGATTCATGTCACTAAACAAGAAGAAAAATGTGTGAATGCAAAGTTTGTTAAGGCTACCCAAAATGATGTAGAATCCATGGATTATATTTTATAACTATAAGAACAATTTGTAATCCTTCTAGGTCTTGGAAGAATATAGAGCAGGCTTCCATCTTCTGCAAACCTTAATCATACGGAAAGGTCAGCCTGACATGTAGTTCCAGAATTAACTTTAGAAACGCTCTTAGCTGAATCGGCATTCACAATAGGGCAAAGTGAACTTTCCAGAATAACCTTTGTGAAGACACAACAATGGAGGAATGAGTGTATTTCCTTCAATTTATTCTTAAAAGAAAGCTGAACAGAAGAAGAAGAATGATTTAGCTTTAATTAACTGGATCTCCAAGAATCTCTGAGTTTTTCGGAGATCCAGTTAAAGTTATTCCTCCTCTTTCATCCATTTAGTCTTTCCAGTTGAGGCAATTTACATAAAGCTCCAGAGTTGTTGTTTTTTAAAATTTGCAACTTGTACTTCATGCAATGCTAGCTTTTCTTCCATTTTAGATTTTGTTTGGGGTTCAAGCCATTTTAATGACTGAGAGCCAATATCATCAAGAGAGATACAGGCCTAAATCCATCCTCAGTCATGGAAGCTCACTATTTCTTCCTTGAGTTGGAATCTATGTTTTTGTTGAAACGAGGTAAGGCTAATTGTCTTTTCTGATGCTGTATCACACTATTGAGTTATGTTGACCAACCACAATTCTAATATTCTTTTCATAATACTATTGTCCAGCCAGCTATCCCATCCCATGATGTTGAGTTTGATTTATTTTCCCCATTCAAAGACTTTGCATGGCCTCTGTTAATATATGATGTTATATTCCATGCACGTATCCAAGGAATCAAGATTGTTGTGAATTTGTTCTGGTTTTTACAGTATTAGCCATTCCACTCATTCAGCCAATTTGATTAACATTCCTCTAGCACAGCGGTTCTCAACCTGTGGGTCGCGACCCCTTTGGGAGTCGAATGACCTTTTCACAGGGGTCGCCGAGGAGTCTCTCACGGAGAGGCTGGCGAGAAGCCGGCCCGAAGGGAAGGAGCGGCTCGGGTTCCCCGCACGGCCGAAGGAGAGGTGCCAGAAGACTGACGGGCTTCCCAGCAGGCCAGTCCGGCCGGCCTCCCATGCGGGCATTTTTCAGCGACTGTTCCTGCCCGGGAGCTCCTACAGGGCGCACGCCATTGCCAGGGTTGAGCTGCATCAAAGGGGGAGGATTGGGCAGCGAGAAGGGCAGCGGCTGAGGAGAGGCTGCGGCGGCCACCGAGTCTCCACCTGACATCGCTTCCCCCCCCTCCCCCAGCATAGGCCTGGCTCCGCTGAGCTGGCTCTGCTTAGTTCCGCCGGGATCCGAGGGAGAGACCATTAGTTGCTCATCTCTTGCGCATGTGCGCGCAAGCAAAATGTCCTCCTGGGCCAGGATCAAGGTGGAGGGGACAACGGTTCTCCTCCCACTGTTGCCACTGCACAATGAGGTGAGTAACTGGGTACACAGCATAGGGGAGCCACGCTGTGCAGGAGACTCCTCAGCGCCAGACTCAGGTTGGCGCAAGCCACTATCCCCTTCGTGTTGGCTCAGGAAGGAGGGGAATGGGGAGCAGCAGTAGCAGCTGGTTGGGTGCAGGGAGGGAAGAGCTCCAGTTCTCCTGTGCTGCACAGGGCTCTCCTTGCGCAGGGCTCTGGAACTCTTCCCTCTCTGCATCCAGAGATGGCTGCTCCGGCTCTTTCCTGAGCCAACACGAAGGGGACTGTGGCTGGCACTGACCTGAGTCTGGCGCTGAGGAATCTCCTGCACAGCATGGCTCTCCTGTGCAGCGCAGCCAGCTACTCACTTCTCAGTGGCGGCAGTGGAAAGAGTCGCTGTCCCTGTCACCATGATCCCGGCCCAGAAGGGTATTTTGCTTGCACGCACAAGAAAGAGATGAAAGAGAAAAGGGGAGAAAGAGAGAGAGAGAGAGAGGAAGAGAAATGAAAGAGAGCTGGAAGGAGAGAATGGGAGAGAGGGAAAATAGAGGGGAAAAATTAGAGGGAGAGGGGAGAGAGGGAGAAATAAATGAATGAGAGCTGAAGGGAGAGAATGAGAAAGAGGGAAAAGAGAGGGAAACAAATCAGGGGGAAAGAAAAGAAGAGGAAAGAAAGAAACTAACTTTGTCAGACCTATGATGAAAGCAATGGCAAGCTAGATCTCTTGCCAAGAAAACTGCAGTTTGCCAGAAGGCACAAATTGGAAGCAAGTTTGATATTTTTTAAAGAAAATAACAGAGATGGCATCTGAAAATAAGATTATTTATAATTTTGGATAACATATTGTCAAACTCAAAAGAAATACACACACACACACACACACACACACACACACATATATCCTATTGCTGTTAGTGCAATCTTGCCAACTTCTATCAACTTACAGAGAAGCAATTTCCTACAATTAATAACTTTATTTTGGATTTGTTGTCATGTTCAATGAGAAAGAAAGAAAAAGAAAGAGGGAAAGGGAAGGAAAGGAAGGAAGGAAGGAAGAAGAGAAAGGGAGAGGAAAAACAGAGCAAAACAAATGAGAGGGAGGGGGAGAGAAGAGAGAGACCCTATTCCCACAGAAAACACTGAGCCATGAAACCTGGGTAGGCATGTCTGTGGGGGGAGGGGGTGTCATGTGACTGGGTGTTGAGTTGGCCACACCCACCCAGGTTTTTGTGGCTCCCGGTGTTTTCTTTTCTGTGGGAAACGGATCCAAATGGTCCTTTGAGTGTTTAAGATAGCCAACCCCTGTGCTACACCATGCTTCAAGACAAAATTTCATTTATTTGTAATTAGAAATAAATATTTCACAATATATAATTACATATATGGTTTTTGTGATTAATCACTATGCTTTAATTATGTTCAATTTATAGCAATAAAAATACATCCTGCATATCAGATATTTACATTACGATTCATAACAGTAGCAACATTACAGTTACGTAGTAGCAACGAAAATAATTTTATGTTGGGGGTCACCACAACATGAGGAACTGTATTAAAGGGTCGCGGCATTAGGAAGGTTGAGAACCACTGGTTTGCAACAATGTTGATGGCTTGTTAGGCACAGAATGAATGTTATATGGATAGGAATGCAGAAGATACTGCATCTATTTTATTTTTATTTATTTCAATCCCATCTTTATTATTTTTACAAATAACTCAAGGGGGAAAACATATCCAACACACCTTCCTCCTCCTATTTTCCCCATAACAATAACCCTGTGAGGTGGATTGGGCTTAGAGAGAGGGACTGGCTCAAAGCACCCAGCAGACTTTCATGGCTGAGGCAGGACTAGAATTCACAGTCTCCTGTTTTCTAACCTAGTGCCTTAACCACTAGATCAGGGGTATCAAACTCAACGCCCGCAGGCTGGATCTGGCTCGTGGGTGCTTAGATCTGGCCCCTCTGCACCTCCCATACCCTATTTTCGGCCTGTACAGCCTTCTGCAACACTGTGCCAGCCAAAATGGGGCATGGGGGAGCATGGCATCTCCGCACCCCAGCAGGGTGCTGCAGGAGGCATCCGTCCCGTCTGCCGTACGATGCATATCTCCCCCCAACCCCTGATTGGCTTCTGGAGGACAACTACATGTTGTAGTTGTCTGATTGAGCCCTCAAAGAAATCCAGTTTGACACCCCTGCACTAGATCAACCTGGCTTTTATTCAGTTTAAAGAGGTCTGGTTGGTAAGTCCTCTGGTGGTTCTTTTGAAAGCCCATTATACATGTACCTTATAGTTATACAGTGTGGCCCATGTTTAAACTAGTTTGGTAATTAGTTTCTTGAAGAAAATGTTTTTTCAGGATGGGGTGTCAAGCTAAAATCCCCCAATTCAAATCTCCTTTCCCAAGGAAACTAAAACTGTCAGCTCAGCTATGACACATTTAGAAGGCCACGAAATGTTGATAGACTGAAAAGGTTCCTGGGAAGCGAGCAAAGCATGGGAAAAGCAGGAAAAAAAGAAAATTCTCTAGAAAGAACTATTCCTGGAACAGCTGCCATTTTGTTTTTGAAAACAACATTGTCTTTGTAGTCCTGCCTCACTAGAACATAATTATACTCCCGTTGCCTCCCTGAACTCACTAAGCACATGACGTTATATATATGCAATCAAATGCTTACTATGGTCTACACTCAATTATCTATGTTATCTACTCACATGTATACAGAAATTTGAACAATTCTATACAGACGGACTTAATCTCCTTAAATCTGTCTCAGAAGCAATTTGTGCTTTAAATCAATGTGTTCCAGTCTCCAACTCAAATATACCCCGGGGGAAAATTATCCTGCAATCAATCACGAGGCATTTCAAATACTTTGCTAGAAACCAGAAATATATCTGCAGTGCTCTGGAAATCTGTTAAGAAAGTTGCCCAATTAAAAATAAAAAAATAAAATAAAAAAGACTAAGCCATCACTTTGTTTTAATTTACCACCAAGCCCTCCTCTGCACCTTTGAAAGTAGCCAGAAGTGTTTACACATATGTGCCTTAAGAAATGTACAGACATTTTTCTAAGGTTGCACGTACCAGTTGAAATTGTGAAGTATGCTAAGAACTTTGATGAAGTCAAGCATGATTGTCTACTACGCTCTACAATTTGTGCTAGAATGCAATTATGCATACTTAATGTGGTTGAGAAAGAAGGATGATATGATTACCCAGCCAATGGGAGGTATTTCTAATCTCTATTTCTGCTGATTTTAAAGTACATTTCCTTAAAAGATCATAATGAAAACCATCAGCCTTAATTTTCTGCTTATGTAGCACTAAATGGACTTAGGGGGCTCATACTGTTACTGAAATCTGAGAATAGGTTAAAAAATTGTTTGACAAAATCTCACCCTTCCCTCAAATGTGTTTTCAGAATTAGCCTAAACTGTCTTCAGGAAGCCTATCGATATTCAGAATTAGCCTAAATTCACTTTGGGAAGCCTAAAAGTAAAGGTTCCCCTCGCACATATGTGCTAGTCGTTCCCGACTCTAGGGGGTGGCGCTCATCTCAATTTCAAAGCCAAAGATGTCTCTGTGGTCATGTGGCCGGCATGACCGAAGGCACAGGGAACACTATTACCTTAGAATAGAATAGAATAGAATAGAATAGAATAGAATAGAATAGAATAGAATAGAATGGACCATGGAAATCTTCTAGTCCAACCCCCTGCCTAGACAGCAAACCCTGTACCATTTCAGACAAATGGTTATCCAACATTTTGAAAACTTCCATCTTCCCACCAAAGGTGATTTCCATTTTTCTACTTGCATTTTTACCTGCTTTCGAATTGCTAGGCTGGCAGAAGCTGGGACAAGTAACGGGAGCTCACTCTGTTATGCGGTGCTTGGGATTCAAACTGCTGAACTGCCAACCTTTCTGATCGACAAGCTCAGCATCTTAGCCCCTGAGCCACCATGTCCCTAGGTCGGGAAGCCTATCAATATTCAAATCTTAACAGAGCAAATTATATGTTAACAAGCTACTTTTTTTTTTCTGGTCTGACCACAAAATCTGATCTAGTTTAAAAAGATACAGGCACTTTCAATCTGGAAAGCAGGGGACTTTAAGAGAACAAACAGCTGGAATCTTTCAGCTGGCTTATCAGCAACCTGCCTTTTTAACCAACACATAAGTCACCTTTGTTGAAAGGTGGTTACATAAAAAAAAAGAAAGTGAAGCAATGCCAAAATCTGGACTGGTAGGAATTGTCAACTGAGACGCTTGTGATTCATGCCATGTTAGTTTTGACGTCCTTAACTGATGCTAGAGTTTGCCAAACTTTCTGGAAACTAAGCAAGTGACTGAATTCAACTGGAAGGATTCCCAAGAGGATAAATTAGGAATGAAGATAGGGAGGGCCAGGTGGGGGAGGAGGCTCTTCCCTCTACAGCTTCTGACACTTACCGAATAGTATATAGCCAGCGATGAGACAGCTGATCCAGCACTGTCATCCGCATTCTGGAAAATGTCGAAGAAGAAGATTGGAATGGAATGGAATATGTGCTGCTCCCCTTAGGCCTCTAAATAAAGCAAGGTGACAGAGGTTACACTGCTGATTTTTTTTTTTTTACAATACAAGCCTAACAGGATGAGATTGCCATTCTGTGTGGATAATTGTGCTGTTGGGAAAGATGGACCAGTGATAAAACAAATGATAAGTTAGTAATGATTGCTTGTCTTTGGAGATACCGCTGAACCTAGAGCTCCAAGGAAAACATTTATGCTGAGAAATATCCCTGAGATGTGACCGTATCTCATTTTTTTCAACATTAACTCAGACAAACACAGAAGAGTGGCCTATGGAAGAGAAGGAGGTGGAGTATCAGCCAGTTTCTTTAGACCCACATCTGTGGGATACCACTGCACCCCTCATGCTCAGATCTGCTCATCACACTCACATTGTAATTTGCACCAGGGATCAATCCTGGCAACAGGTGAACTCAACTTGGAAGAGAAGAACTGAGAATGGAAGTGTGTCTAAACTGGCAGAGACAGCAAGTCTTTCTCTGCAATCCAGTTAACTAGAAAGATTGAAGACTCATGAAAGTAACACTTTGCATGTTTCTTTCACATGGTTCACAATGTCATCCTTAAAAGATTCGAAGGACCAGCACATGAATCAATAGCCTGTCAGCCCATGGCACATAAAAGGTAAAGGTTCCCCTTGCACATATGTGCTAGTCGTTCCTGACTCTAGGGGGCGGTGCTCATCTCTGTTCCAAAGCTGAAGAGCCAGCACTGTCCAAAGACGTCTCTGTGGTCATGTGGCTGGCATGACTCAACGCCAAAGGAGCACATAATGCTGTTATCTTCCCACCAAAGGTGGTCCCTATTTTTCTACTTGCATTTTTACGTGCTTTCAAACTGCTAGATTGGAAGAAGCTGGGACAAGTAACGGGAGCTCACTGGACTGCCAACCTTTCTGATTGACAAGTTCAGCGTCTTAGCCACTGAGCCACCATGTCCCTATACAACATACAAGCCCCTGTAATGCAGGGGTCCTTAACCTGTGATCTGTGGAGCGGCACTAGTCCGTGGTATGCCAGAAACTGGTATGCTGTCAGTTTGATCCTCACCAGCTTGAGGTTGACTCTGTCTTCCATCCTGTTTTCCACCCCAACCACATTTCACCAAATATTAAGAGCTTATGGCTGCCACAAACTTAAAGTACTCCAATAGACTTCTTACTGAATTACTCTGTCCCCCAAAGGACATAAATCCATGCACCAAATATTCCCTCTATAAAAGCATCTCTATTCCTTTGTTATCATGGTTTCCCTTTAGCTCCTTCCACATGTTCTGCCAGGGTGTGTTGGCTGGCAAGTGCTCAGTGTGTAACAGTCCATCTTCTTGCGTTTCCCCCTTCTCCCTACTTTGAAAGGGCTTGAATAAAAGGACTTTAGATTCCTAAGCCCTCTCTCTTTGCCATTCACACACACACACACACACACACACACACACACACACACACACACAAAAATACACAAAGGCTGAAAGAACTATCACTCCATCTCTCTGCAAGGACATTTAACCCAACTCTCTTGAGCCATATAGTTCATTGAACTCAGTGCCCCAAACACCGGTTGAGTATATTCACTCTTGTGCCCTGATGTTAAAGATTAAGTGCAAAGCTGCCAATGAGACTCTTTGGATAAACTCCCTGACTTGTGTTTTCCTGGTTCCTTTTGTTTTCTTCCTGGTTATGATTCTCCCCCTTGGAATGGCTTTAAAGTGCAGAGGGTATATCATAACCAAGGGAGATTATTGCCCAATGCTTATCTCATTAGGTGGCTGAGCCTCCAGTTAGAAGCTACAAGAAATACTTGCTAGGATAGTTTCTTTTTCTCAACCGAATGTACTTCTACAGAACAATATAAATTCAAATAATAGTTGAATAGCATTTCCAATTACAGACCATTGTTGGCAGGAAGTTGTTAGGAGTTGTTAGGAGGTTGGCAACCTTTGGAGATCATAGGTTCCCGATCTCTCCCCATCTCATAGGGCCATGATGGGGAACATATGGCACGCGTCCCACAGCTGGCACGTGGAGACCTCTCTGCGAGCATGAGCTGTCACCTCAGCTCAACTCCACTGCGCATATGTGCATGCCTCCCGCCGGCCAGCTGATTTTCAGATCTTTTCCGTGCATGCATATGAGGCAGGGCACATATGGGAGAGGTGTGTGTATGCGCATGGGGGGGTTTCATGTGTACATGCCCAGTGGATGGGGGGGGGAGTGCGCCACTGCCACAGGCCCCACTTTTGGTCCCAGGAGGCTTTAGGGAGGCCTGCTTGGCCCAAAACAGGGTGGGGTGGTTGTGCACACATACGTGGGTGGGCAGGGGGAGCATGGGAGGAGTCATGTGTACCTGCACGGGGGAGTGCAGGGGTAGTCGCACACACATTGCATTATGGGTGTGTGGGCACATGCATGCGCGCTGTCATACACATGCACATGCTTTCGGCACACGAGAACAAAAAGGTTAGCCATCACTGTCATCGGGAGTAACTGTGGAGAAACTGAGGCAAACTCCTAATTTGTTGGGAGAGTAGATATGAAAGTTTGCAAGACACACCCAAAATGCACACATATCGGACATGATCTTCGTTTACTTGTTACTAGACTTGTACAGAATCTGGATTCAAGGGACAAACTCGGATACCTGTGCACACTACGCAATTCATGTAGGGACCACCTCAAACCAAACACATCTCTTTACAGAATGTTTCCAAAGGGTATCATGTTTGAACTGACATTCCAGGATTATTTTTTAGGGGAGAAGAAATGAACAAAACCAACTTTGAAATATAGCTATACTGGGGCTTTTAAAGCAGTAAAATATTACCCAATTAAGAAGTTTATATGGAGAAGAGAGGATAAGAGAAGAGAAAGGAAAGAAGAGAGAGAGAGAGAAGGAAGGAAGAAAAGAAGGAAAGAGAGAGAGAGAGAGAGAGAGAGAGAGAGAAAGAAAGAAAGAAAGAAAGAAAGAAAGAAAGAAAGAAAGAAAGAAAGAAAGAAAGAAAGAAAGAAAGCCATTCAGCTTCAGAGTGATAAGTTGTTTCCTTGTATAGGCCACTGAGTTCAGTGAGTTCATCTGAACCTCCAAGGACACAGCTTTCACTTTTAAATGGCAGGGTAGAAAAATAAACCAAACAAGACTCAGCAATCTATTGCATGCCTATTGCAAATCCTCTCTGTGCATGTGGAAGAATTTCACAGCTGTCCCTGCCAACATCCACCATCTGGTACAGAAACAACAACCAAAAAAAATGATCTAGATATAGTAATGCTTATTCATCTCTAAAAATTGCTGGAGCTCTGACAG